>NC_143063.1:154218-308437 GCF_052426305.1 Pelodiscus sinensis
CGGGGGGGGGGTCACAGGGGCGCTGCTCCCCGGGGAGGCAGCAGCGCCGGGGGGGCCAGAAATCGCCCCCCCACCTCCGCCAGGGGCCGCCCCGCCGATGTCCAGCCTGGGGCCCGGAGAGAAGCAGGCGGGGGGGGGGGGGGGGCTCCACGTCACTGCCAGCTCCCGCCCCGCCCCCCAGGCTCCGCCCCTCAGCGCCCCCCGCAGCGTTTTCCCGCCCGCCTCGTGGGCGCGAGCGTCCCGGGAGTTTCCCGCCCAGCCAGCGCCGCCCGCGCCTGCGCTCTCCCGCGCCCTGTCCCCTCCTGCCCCCCCCAGTGCCAAGGCCCCCCCCGGCCCCTCCCCCTCCCTCCTGCCCCCCCAGTGCCGAGCACCCCCCCGGCCCCTCACCCCCTCCTGCCCCCCCAGTGCCGAGCACCCCCCGGCCCCTCACCCCCTCCTGCCCCCCCAGTGCCGAGCACCCCCCGGCCCCTCACCCCCTCCTGCCCCCCCAGTGCCGAGCACCCCCCCGGCCCCTCACCCCCTCCTGCCCCCCCAGTGCCGAGCACCCCCCCCGGCCCCTCACACCCAGCCTGCTCCTACACCTCACCCCTGTCCAGACACCCCTCCCCCAGCCCGCTCCCCCACCTTCCCTCGCGCCCCCTTCTCCCCCAGGCCAGACACCCCACCCCCAGCCCGGTCCCCCACCTTCCCTCGCGCCCCCTCCTCCTCCGGGCCAGACACCAACAAGGGGCGGGCTGGGGGCGGGGCAGCTTCGCACTCGGACCCAGGATTCGCTCGCGCCCCCGCGCGCTCCTCGGACCTTCCTGTCATGGCGGCGCCGGCCGCCCAGTCAGACAACGCCCCCCTGCGACAGCCCATTGGCCGAACCAGAGGCAGGATCCCCTTTGCTGACAGCCCATTGGGCGACACTATCCTCCGCCAAGGCTGTCTTCCGAAAGCCCATTGGCTGGCACACAGCCAGGAACCACCCTAAGTCACAGACAATTCGAGGACAGAGCAGCCCATTAAGATCCACCCCGGACAGCCTATTGGTCGAGAGCAGTGGCAGGTCATTCCCCCTAGTCACACCGCATTCGCAGACAGAGCTGTCCGTTAAGATGCAGCCGGGTCAGCCTATTGGGTGCCTCTGATTCAGAACACGCCCCTTAGTCACAGCCCATTCGCGGACAGAAGAGTCTGTTATAATCCACCCCTGACAACCTATTGGCCGCCAGCAGCCCCAGAACACGCCTTTAGTCACCGCCCATTGGCGCACGGAGCAGTCCGTTAAGAGTCACCTCGGACAGCCTCAGATTGGGCGCCACAGATTCCGAACACGCCCTTTACTCTCAGCCCATTCGCGGACAGAACAGTCTGTTACGATCAGTCCGGGACAGTCTCTCGGCCAGCCTTAGTGTAGGAATAACATAGTCAAGTATGAAACATGATTCCCCAAGTGGAAGTGACTCCCCAGAATTTGTTCCCCACAACTAAAAGTCTAAGGAGGAGAAGTTTGTGTGTGGGATCCTGGCGCGGAGCCTGGTGTGTGGGATGGGGGGCCGGGGGCAGGAGGGGAGAGGGCTGCGCGGAGCCTGGTGTGTGGGATGAGGGGGCCGCGGGCAGGAGGGGAGAGGGCTGCGCGGAGCCTGGTGTGCGGGATGAGGGGGCCGCGGGCAGGAGGGGAGAGGGCTGCGCGGAGCCTGAAAATAACGAGCTTCTTACTTTGCCTGCTGTCAAAGGGCAAGACTGGGGCCACGTGGCGTGCGGAGCAGGGACAGCAGCTGGGGGCGATGGAATTACACGTGCATTACCCGCAATGACCACCGAGCGGCACTGTGGAGGCGCTACGGAATTACACGTGCATTACCCGCAATGACCACCGAGCGGCACTGTGGGGGCGCTACGGAATTACACGTGCATTACCGCCGGTGACTACCGAGCGGCACTGTTGCTCTGCTAAGGGCCGTTATTTCCGAATAAAAAAGATTGTTCTTAGGGTAGAAATGCCCCATTCCGAACTAAGAACACGCTGGGCGGGGCTATGCCGGGGGCGGGGCTATGATAGGGGCGGGGCGCGCTGCGACGTGCCCCGGGAGGCCGCACTATGAGAACTACAAGTCCCAGGATGCGTCGCTAACACTTGGAGTGACACGAGCGCGGGACCAACCGCGTCGCTCCCTGGTCAATGCCCCGTTGTGATGTCACTTCCGCTGCACCCGCCCAACCGAACAGCGCCGGGCCTGCCCTGGCCCTGCAATGGCCGATGGGAGCCGCGGACAGGGGCACTCAGTTTCCCACAAGCCACTGCGGCTACTTTCCCTACTCCCCCTCATCCGGCCCCTCCCCATTGCTGGGCGGGACTCCTGCCTCAGAGACGGCAGCGTCCGCAGCCGATGCCCCGCCCCCACTCGGGAGAGGAGACTCCGCGGCAACCCTTCCCCCCCAAACTCCTCCCCGCCCCGTGCAGTCTGATCCCCCCAAACTCCTCCCCGCCCCGTGCAGTCTGATCCCCCCTCAAACTACTCCCCCCCGTGCAGTCTGATCCTCCCCCCCGTGCAGTCTGATCCCCCCCAAACTCCTCCCCGCCCCGTGCAGTCCGATCCCCCCAAACTCTTCCCCGCCCCGTGCAGTGCGATCCCCCCAAATTCCTCTCCCCCCGTGCAGTATGATCCCCCCAAACTCCTCCCCGCCCCGTGCAGTCCGATCCCCCCCAAACTCCTCCCCCCCGTGCAGTCTGATCCTCCCCCCCGTGCAGTCTGATCCCCCCAAACTCCTCCCCGCCCCGTGCAGTCCGATCCCCCCCAAACTCCTCCCCGCCCCGTGCAGTCCGATCCCCCCCAAACTCTTCCCCGCCCTGTGCAGTCCGATCCCCCCAAACTCCTCCCCGCCCCGTGCAGTCTGATCTCCCCCAAAACTCCTCCCCGCCCCGTGCAGTCTGATCCCCCCCAAACTGCGCTCCGCCCCGTGCAGTCTGAACCCCTCCCCAAACTCCTCCCCGCCCCGTGCAGTCTGATCCTCCCCCCCGTGCAGTCTGATCCCCCCCCAAACTCCTCCCCGCTCCGTGCAGTCTGATCCCCCCCAAACTCCTCTCCCCCCCGTGCAGTCTGATCCCCCCCACACTCCCCTCCGCCCCGTGCAGTCTGATCCCCCCCCCAAACTCCTGTCCGCCCCGTGCAGTCTGATCCCCCCCAAAGCTCCTCCCTGCCCCGTGCAGTCTGATGTTCCCCCAAAGTCCTCCCCGCTGCGTGCAGTCTGATCCTCCCCCCCGTGCAGTCTGATCCCCCCAAACTCCTCCCCGCTCCGTGCAGTCTGATCCCCCCAAACTCCTCTCCCCCCTCGTGCAGTCTGATCCCCCCAAACTCCTCCCCGCCCCGTGCAGTCCGATGCCCCCCAAACTCCTCTCCGCCCCGTGCAGTCTGATCCCCCCCAAACTCCTCCCCGCCCCGTGCAGTCCGATCCCCCCCAAACTCTTCCCCGCCCTGTGCAGTCCGATCCCCCCAAACTCCTCCCCGCCCCGTGCAGTCTGATCTCCCCCAAAACTCCTCCCCGCCCCGTGCAGTCTGATCCCCCCCAAACTGCGCTCCGCCCCGTGCAGTCTGAACCCCTCCCCAAACTCCTCCCCGCCCCGTGCAGTCTGATCCCCCCCCAAACTCCTCCCCGCTCCGTGCAGTCTGATCCCCCCCAAACTCCTCTCCCCCCCGTGCAGTCTGATCCCCCCCACACTCCCCTCCGCCCCGTGCAGTCTGATCCCCCCCCCAAACTCCTGTCCGCCCCGTGCAGTCTGATGTTCCCCCAAAGTCCTCCCCGCTCCGTGCAGTCTGATCCTCCCCCCCGTGCAGTCTGATCCCCCCAAACTCCTCCCCGCTCCGTGCAGTCTGATCCCCCCAAACTCCTCTCCCCCCTCGTGCAGTCTGATCCCCCCAAACTCCTCCCCGCCCCGTGCAGTCTGATCCCCCCCCAAACTCCTCTCCGCCCCGTGCAGTCTGAACCCCTCCCCAAACTCCTCGCCGCCCCGTGGAGTCTGATCCTCCCCCCCGTGCAGTCTGATCCCCCCCCAAACTCCTCCCCGCCCCGTGCAGTCTGATCCTCCCCACGTGCAGTCTGATCCCCCCCAAACTCCTCTCCCCCCCGTGCAGTCTGATCCCCCCCAAACTCCTCCCCCGCAGAGCCTGCAGTGCGGGATGAGGGGGCCGGGGGCAGGAGGGGAGAGGGCTGTGCGGAGCCTGCAGTGCGGGATGAGGGGGCCATGGGCAGGAGGGGAGAGGGCTGCGCGGAGCCTGCAGTGCGGGATGAGGGGGCCGGGGGCAGGAGGGGAGAGGGCTGTGCGAGCCTGCAGTGCGGGATGAGGGGGCCATGGGCAGGAGGGGAGAGGGCTGCGCGGAGCCTGCAGTGCGGGATGAGGGGGCCGGGGGCAGGAGGGGAGAGGGCTGTGCGGAGCCTGGAGTGCGGGATGAGGGGGCCATGGGCAGGAGGGGAGGGGGCTCCGCGGAGCCTGAAAATAACGAGCTTCTTACTTTGCCTGCTGTCAAAGGGCAAGACTGGGGCCACGTGGCGTGCGGAGCAGGGACAGCAGCTGGGGGCGATGGAATTACACGTGCATTACCCGCAATGACCACCGAGCGGCACTGTGGAGGCGCTACGGAATTACACGTGCATTACCCGCAATGACCACCGAGCGGCACTGTGGGGGCGCTTCGGAATTACACGTGCATTACCCGCCATGACCACCGAGCGGCACTGTGGAGGCGCTACGGAATTACACGTGCATTACCGCCGGTGACTACCGAGCGGCACTGTTGCTCTGCTAAGGGCCGTTATTTCCAAATAAAAAGATTGTTCTTAGGGTAGAAATGCCCCATTCCGAACTAAGAACACGCTGGACGGGGCTATGCCGGGGGGCGGGGCTATGATAGGGGCGGGGCGCGCTGCGACGTGCCCCGGGAGGCCGCACTATGAGAACTACAAGTCCCAGGATGCGTCGCTAACACTTGGAGTGACAGGAGCGCGGGACCAACCGCGTCGCTCCCTGGTCAATGCCCCGTTGTGATGTCACTTCCGCTGCACCCGCCCAACCGAACAGCGCCGGGCCTGCCCTGGCCCTGCAATGGCCGATGGGAGCTGCGGACAGGGCACTCAGTTTCCCACAAGCCACTGCGGCTACTTTCCCTACTCCCCCTCATCCCGCCCCTCCCCATTGTTGGGCGGGGCTCCTGCCTCAGAGACGGCAGCGTCCTTAGCTGATGCCCCGCCCCCACTCGGGAGAGGAGACTCCGCGGCAACCCCTCCCCCCCAAACTCCTCCCCGCCCCGTGCAGTCTGCTCCCCCCAAACTCCTCCCCGCCCCGTGCAGTCTGCTCCCCCCAAACTCCTCCCCGCCCCGTGCAGTCCGATCCCCCCCAACCTCCTCTCCGCCCCGTGCAGTCCGATCCCCCCCAAGCTCCTCCCCCCCGTGCAGTCCGCTCCCCCCCACCAAACTGCTCTCCGCCCCGTGCAGTCTGCTCCCCCCAAACTCCTCCCCGCCCCGTGCAGTCTGCTCCCCCCAACTCCTCCCCGCCCCGTGCAGTCTGCTCCCCCTCACCACCAAACTCCTCTCCGCCCCGTGCAGTCTGATCCCCCTCCAAACTCCTCCCCCCCGTGCAGTCTGATCCCCCCCAAACTGCTCCCCACCCCGTGCAGT
Organism: Pelodiscus sinensis; assembly: GCF_052426305.1. Taxonomy (NCBI): domain Eukaryota; kingdom Metazoa; phylum Chordata; order Testudines; family Trionychidae; genus Pelodiscus; species Pelodiscus sinensis. The sequence continues at coordinate 159,874 of NC_143063.1, forward strand.
CTGATCCCCCCAAACTGCTCCCCACCCCGTGCAGTCTGCTCCCCCCAACTCCTCTCCGCCCCGTGCAGTCTGATCCCCCCCACCAAACTCCTCTCCGCCCCGTGCAGTCTGCTCCCCCCCACCAAACTCCTCTCCGCCCCGTGCAGTCTGCTCCCCCCCAAACTCCTCTCCGCCCCGTGCAGTCTGCTCCCCCCAACTCCTCCCCGCCCCGTGCAGTCTGCTCCCCCTCACCACCAAACTCCTCCCCGCCCCGTGCAGTCTGCTCCCCCTCACCACCAAACTCCTCCCCGCCCCGTGCAGTCTGCTCCCCCCCACCAAACTCCTCCCCGCCCCGTGCAGTCTGCTCCCCCCCACCAAACTCCTCCCCGCCCCGTGCAGTCTCCTCCCCCCCACCAAACTCCTCCCCGCCCAATGCAGTGTGAACCCCCCCAAATTCCTCTCCGCCCCGTGCAGTCTGAACCCCCCCCAAATTCCTCTCCGCCCCGTGCACTCTGCTCCCTCCAAACTCCTCCCCGCTCCGTGCAGTCTGCTCCCCTCCTCAAACTCCTCTCCGCCCCCTGCAGACTGATCACCCCCAAAATTTCTCTCCGCCGCGTGCAGTCCGATCCCCCCCAACCTCCTCTCCGCCCCGTGCAGTCCGATCCCCCCCAAACTCCTCCCCCCGTGCAGTCTGCTCCCCCCCACCAAACTGCTCTCCGCCCCGTGCAGTCTGCTCCCCCCAACTCCTCCCCTCCCCGTGCAGTCTGCTCCCCCTCACCACCAAACTCCTCTCCGCCCCGTGCAGTCTGATCCCCCTCCAAACTCCTCCCCCCCGTGCAGTCTGATCCCCCCCAAACTGCTCCCCACCCCGTGCAGTCTGATCCCCCCAAACTGCTCCCCACCCCGTGCAGTCTGCTCCCCCCAACTCCTCCCCACCCCGTGCAGTCTGATCCCCCCCACCAAACTCCTCTCCGCCCCGTGCAGTCTGATCCCCCCCACCAAACTCCTCTCCGCCCCGTGCAGTCTGCTCCCCCCCAAACTCCTCTCCGCCCCGTGCAGTCTGCTCCCCCCAACTCCTCCCCGCCCCGTGCAGTCTGCTCCCCCTCACCACCAAACTCCTCTCCGCCCCGTGCAGCCTGCTCCCCCCCCAAACTCCTCCTCCCCCCGTGCAGTCTGATCCCCCCAAACTCCTCCCCCCGTGCAGTCTGATCCCCCCCAAACTCCTCGCCCCGTGCAGTCTGATCTCCTACCCCCCACAAAACTCCTCCCCCCGTGCAGTCTGATCCCCCCCAAACTCCTCGCCCCGTGCAGTCTGATCTCCTACCCTCCACAAAACTCCCCCCGTGCAGTCTGATCCCCCCCAAACTCGTCCCCCCCGTGCAGTCTGATCCCCTACCCCCCAAACTCCTCCCCGCCCCATGCAGTCTGATCCCCCACCACCACCAAACTCCTCTCTCCCCCATGCAGTCTGCTCCCCCCAACACCAAATTTCCCAGCCGGCTTGTGTGGGGACTGGCAGCGGGACAGGCTGATGCTGCTGTTGCCTTCGAAAGTGCAGCGGGGAGCGTGAGGCGGGGGGGGAGGGGAGGGGGCGGCTGCCTCTGCTGCGTCTCGTTCACAAGCCCAGAGGGGCCGCGCGAGGATTTTCCGGAGACCCCGAGGAGTTTTCTGCCGCTCACTTCTGTGTCCCAGCTGAGTTCCTGCCGGTCAGTGGCCCCGCCCCCAGACCAGGCCACACCCCTGCCATTAATGACGGAGCCTGGGACCCGTCTGTGTGCCCCACAAACCCACGTGTCACACGCCCGGGAGCCGATAGAACGTGCCCCGCGTTCCATCATTTGCATGCACCGCGCCAGGGCAATGACGTCACTAGCAGTGCGCTGTTGTTCGTAGCCGGCAGTGGCAGCTTCGCACCGAGCCGGGCCACGAGGGAGCGGGCGCAGCGCAGGGGGCGGAGCTACAGGGGAGCGGCCCGGCCGGGCGGGGTGCACACTGGGGCGCCCAAGGGCTGAGATCCGGGCCGGGCAGCGTCACGCTCTGACCTCGCTGCCGCCTCCGCCGCCTCTCCCTTGGGGCCGGCGGGCGCGGACCGGAAGCCGCTGCACTGCCAGGATTTCCTGGGGAACACGCTCCCTGTGACGTCAGGGCCTGCCACAGAGGCAGGGCGCCACCCCGGCCAAGCAAGGAGCAGAGCTAGGGTTGCCAGATGGTTTCACCAAAATACCAGACACGCCTGACATGACATCACAATCTGCATTCCATCTGATTTAGAAAATACCAGACATTTATCAGAGGAGTAGCCGCGTTAGTCTGAATCTGCAAAAGCAGCGAGGAGTCCTGTGGCACAGAACTCCTTGCCGCTTTCGCGGACATTTATATTTTCTCAATTTGTTCCCCGAAGAAAAAGCTGAAAGCCTGGACCGTCCAGTTCAAAACCGGACACCTGGCAACCATAAGCAGAGTGGTGCCTTGTCGGAGCGGTTCCAGCCTCCGCTCTGCTGTCCTTCCTCTGCCCCACGTACCACGGGAGCTGGTGGCCTACGCTGGCTGCACCGCAGGAAACCTCCAACCCCAGTCGCTGTCCCAGCCAGGCACCCCGTGTCTGAACCCGTCCCGCCTGGCCCCGTGTCTCCTGCCTACCACCCGCTGACCTGGCACCAGCTGAGCGCTCGTACCTGGGCACCTTCCGGTCACGGTTCCCAGTCGGTTGCTGTCAGGCTGTGGACCGAGCAAACGTCACTTCCGGTCCGTGGGACTGAACGCACGTGGCGCCGGCATGATGCGAGGCCGCTCCTTGTTGCCCCACGTCGGATACAAAAGGAGCCGCTACCGCGCGGCAGTTAGGGCCTCGTGCTGAAACGCGCTGCAGCAGTGCTGCTCTTCCCTGCCCCTCTCATCCCAGTTGCATGCTCCAGATGGGAGGGGAGGGGTGTCGCTTTCCAGGAGCTACTGCTGCCAGGGCACCGTCTGACTGGCACACGTCAGACGCACACGCCCGTGCAACAGCCACTCACCCTGCCAAATGCTCACACGCAGGGATGCGTGTACACACTCACTAACGCGAATTAACAGATTAACACGCCTGGGCGCCCACTCGTGCCCTCGCTCAGATGCCCACACACGCATCTGCTCAATCTGCCCGCACGCAGGCACGTGCACACACACGCAAATGGACACTTGCGGACGCACACACTTGCACTCATACTTACGTGCGCACGCATGCACGCCGAGTAACAGTCGCCTAGAAGGACTCATCAATAATATCAAACTCAAAAGCCAAAGATTAGATCAATTAGGAGACAACTATTCCCACGAGGCCCTAATCCATGGCTGGGGCTCCTCGGTGCTGCTGGGAGACCAAGTCTTTATTTCAATCCCAGTTTTGCCAACTCTCGGCATGCGTGACGCCAGGTCAATTGGCAGCCTACTCACTTAGTTTTCCGTATGATCCTAGACACGTTAAGTATCGCCAGCCAGGAGATTCGGGGAGGGTGGCGGGAGGGGGGGATTAATGACATTTTTAAAAATACAAAAATCGGTGTTCAGTTTCTGTTGTAGATAAACCTATGTACTTCATATGACTTGACACTGTGCCTCTCCATATAACCTTGTAACTTTGTATTAATCCATATGACCTTGTCACTTTGTATTAGAACTTGAATCCATATAACCTTGTAACTTAGTTTTCTACATAGGGTTCTAATACAGAGTATATAGTTAAAGAGGTAAAAATGTCATTTGCTAGGAGTAGAATAAGATCTTTCCCCCACTCTCCCCCCCACTCTGTAATCAATTGCCCAGTTGAATGAGCGAGGTGTGAATGAGTAACACTTGGGAGCCAAGCACCTCCAGAGAGCTACACCAGTTGAAAAGGGGGTAGAAGCCAGACCCAAGGTGTCAAGAGGGCTCAAGAAAGAAGAGCAGACATATTGAAGGCCTTGGGGATTAGAAGCAAGCACCTTCTTTGGAAAACACCCTCACTTAACAGACAGCACCCACAAAGGGACCAAAGGACACAGACCCAGATTTTGAATCTGGGATATATTTGCATAAGAGGGAAGCTGCTATAAAAGTGAGTTGTCTTGCAGAGGACTCCGGGTCTCATCTTGTCACCATCGGAGCATCGATCCGGATCAGCAGAAGCCCGGCTCCACCCCTCCCCATCTAACTCACCTGGCCAGTGAAGTTAAGGGGAGCAACATGTTGGTAACAACAGCAAGACGGAGTGTGCTTGTGCACGTGTGTGTGTGTGTGTGAGAGAGAGTGAGTGACACAGAATAATCAATACTTATCATATGCATGTGGTAAATAAATATATATATATATATATAAAAATTAATGTGTGTGTGTGTGATCAATAAATGTGGCGTGTTGCCTTATCCCTCTGAAAAAGATCCCGAGTACTTCTTTTAAGTACAACACTGTGACTTTTGTACTTCGTATTTTCAAGTTCTTCCACCACGAGCCAGAGGGCCTTTTCTCAGGGACCCGTACCACGCTCGCAAACGTCTGTGCGGCCCTCCCTCGATACTTACCTTGAGCCAATTGCTACTTGCTCTTCTTCCATAGATCGCTGTCTGGTTTCCATCTGCCGGCAGGGTCTCGGGAGGGTGGCTCCTTTCGGTCTCTGCCACCACATGGCCAGCCTCTCATCTCCTCCAAGTCTACAGGGACCGAAAAGAGACAGAGAACGGTTAGGAGCTAGGCCACCCTAGATGTGTGGAAAGGACAGACACGTGCGTCACCTGGCTGCTGCTCACTGGAGCCCAGTGTTGCCTCTAACATTTCCCCTCCAGGAGCGGAGTGAGTTTTGTCTCGTGCTCCAAGATCGAGGTCACGTGCCCTTCTTCGGATGCCTGCCACCCAGGCGGAGACATGTCTCGTCTGTGTTTTTAAAACGTTCTGGAAGAAAGAGTACTAACACAAGGGAGAATTAACAAGGTCATTTAAACTGTAAATATTTGTTTGATATGAAGTCAAATAAAAGGAAAATTAATACTGCAACATTTTCAGTGGCCAACCTCCTCTCCTCTCCTCTCCTCTCCCCTCCCCTGCCCCCTCCAGCTGGCCTAGATGATCTCTCCGGGTCCCTTACGGTAAAGCCCGCCCCGGGACCCTGTGCTGAGGTGACAAGTTCTTCACAAGATACTGGGTATGTAAATTTTTTACGGAAAAGCGTCCGTGGCCAATCTAGTCGCGCTTTTCTGCAAAAAGCCCCAATCGCCATTTTCGCCATCGGTGCTTTTTTGCGGAAAAGAACTCTCTGCTGTCTACACTGGCCCTTTTGCGCAGAAGTCTTTCGGAAAAAGACTTTTGCCCGAACGGGAGCAGCATAGTATTCCCGCAGAAGCACTGACAATCTTACATGAGATCGTCAGTGCTTTGCGGAAATTCAAGCGGCCAGTGTAGACAGCTGGCAAGTTTTTCCGCAAAAGCAGATGATTAGCACACTTTCCTAGTTGAAAATCCAAGGAGAAGAAAGGGGAGAATTGCAAATCAAGACTCTCTTAAGGTGTCTGAAAGCTACTTTGGTACTCAGTGGTACCAAGGCAGACTTTTCTGTGGCTCGGTTGTCTAATGCCACACTAGAACAAGTCTACCACACCGAACGAAAGAGCAGACAATTACATGAAAGGGAAAAAAGGTGGCTTGGCAGAGAATTTGCTTCCGGACAAAAACAAGAGACTGCGGTGGTTAAAGAAGAACGGGAGGCATACCTGTGCATAAACCAATTCACCAGAAACCTTCTGAACAACCAGTTCAGTCACATGTCCTTACAGGGACAAGCACCTTAATGACGGTAGCCCTGACATTTTATTTTGCAGACGATTCTACTTGTGGAAGGGCTGCTGGAGTGAAACTTGAGGCCCAAGCAGGAGGAAAGTTTGATTTTCTAGTACCAAATAGAAAAACAATAATAGAACAAAAAGGCTAAAAGATGCCTAAGGGCGGAGATAGGGTCCAGAATGACTTAGACAAATTGGAGGATTGGGCCAAAGAAATCTGATGAGGTTCAACAAGGACAAGTGTACAGTCCTGCACTTGGGATGGAAGAATCCCAAGCATAGTTACAAGCTGGGGACCAACCAGTTAAGTAGTAGTTCTGCAGACAGGACCTGGGGGTTACAGTGGATGAGAAGCTGGAGATGAGTCAACAGTGTGCCCTTGTAGCCAAGAAGGCTAATGGCATATTAGGTTGCATTAAGAGGAGCATTGCCAGTAGATCCAGAGATGTCATTATTCCCCTTTATTCGGCTTTGGTGGGGCCACATCTGGAGTACTGTGTCCAGTTCTGGGCCCCCCACTACAGAAGGGATGTGGACACATTGGAGAGGGTCCAGCAGAGGACAACCAAAACGATTAGGGGGCTGGAGCAATTGCTCTATGAAGAGGCTGAGGGATTTAGGTTTCTTTAGTCTGAAGAGGAGACCATGAGGGGGGATTTTATAGTAGCCTTCAACTTCCTTATAAGGACACAGGAACGCAGGGTAACCTGTTCTCCCAACTCTCGCTTTCAGACGGGGTGGGGAACCTTGTTGGGGGGGCGGAAGGCACACACTAGTAGGGTTGCCAGATGGTTTCAGCAAAAAAAAAAGGGGCCAGGAAAATTTTTGTTGAGGGAAAGAAGCCAACCAAACAAAAAAACCCCACCAGGAACATTTTTGTTGAGCAAAATCCAGTTGTGACCCCTTTAATTAGTCAGCCAATCTCCCCGCCCCGGCTTATTTCTGCTGGGCACAGAGGAAAAGCAGAAAATACTGGACATTTTGTATGTCCGGTATTTTCTAAATTTATTTACCGGACAAAAAGTGCAACTACCGGGCTGTCTGGCTCAGTGCTAGACACCTGGCAACCCTACACACAAGTGTGAAGAAAAAAAATCCCAAACCCCACCATCCGCATTAACACATGCCCCAACTGAGAAGGAGGAAGAGGCTTCCCACATTCCCTCGCACACAAGGCTTCCCTTGTGAGGAGGGGGGGCGGGGGGGGGCGGGGCGGGGCAGGCTAGCAGAATTTGTCTGCTCCAATCTGGCCACCCAGAGAAATAAAAAAGCAAATTGAAAGAGCCAGACGAATACCTAGAAACCATCTACTTCAAGACAGACCCAAGAAAACCAACAATAGAACACCACTTGTCATCACCTACAACCCCCCAACTTAAACCTGTCCAACACATTATCAATAAACTACAGCCTATATTGGAACAGGATACCATACTCAAAGAGGCTCTGGGAGACAGACCCATAGTCTCCTATAGACAACCACCTAACCTCAAGATCATTCTTACCAACCACCACAGGACATACCACACTAATACCAACCCTGGTACCTTCCCTTGCAACAAACCCCGTTGCCAGCTTTGTCCACATATTCATTCTGCTGATACCATTATTGGACCCAACCAAGTGAGTTATAAGATCAAGAACACATATTCCTGCGCATCCAGAAATATAATCTATGCTATCGTGTGCCGAAAGTGTCCGTCTGCTATGTACATTGGACAAACATCTCAGACACTTCGCCAAAGGATTAATGCCCACAAAACAGATATCAGACAAGATCACAAAGAGAAAACAGTTTCTTGCCATTTTAACCAGAAAGGACACTCTCTCAATGACTTGACCACCTGCATTCTGCTACAAAGGCCTTTTACATCTGCACTTGAAAGGGAATCCTCTGAACTGTCATTCATGTTAAAATTCGACACTTTCCAACAAGGACTTAGTTCAAATGTTTGTTATCTCACCCATTACCAAGATAGTTTCCCCAATTATCACCTCTAATACCATTAACTCACAAACATCCCACTCTCCCTACCTCTAATATCATCAATTCACAGACACTTACCTTCCTTCCCCCTCCCCCCCACCGCATCCCCCTCCTGTTCTGCAATGTGATTTGTCCTTTTCATATTTGTTCTTTTTTTTAATTGTATCCTTTAATTGTATCTACGGTTGTGACTACTTTCTTCCACTATTTGATCTGAGGAAGTGGGTCTGGCCCACGAAAGCTCATCATCTAATAAACCATCTTGTTAGTCTTTAAAGTGCTACATTGTCCTGCATTTTGCTTCAACTACCCCAGGCTAACACGGCTACATTTCTATCACCAATCTGGAGGGGAGCTAGAGCGTTAGTGTGGGAACCTTGAGTCTCGAGGGCCACACTCACGTGAGCTGGGGTATTAGGTTCCTCACCCCTGCTTTAAAAACAAAACCTCTTACTCTTAAAAATCGATCCCCGTATCTCTGGTCGGACCAGCTTCACGCAGGTCCTCGGGGATGGAAAACTGCAGCAAACTGTATGAACAGAAACAAACAGAAGCCCCAATCGCAGCTGGAGGTGGGGCGAGGCTGCCCCAGCAGGGACACAACGGGGCAGCCGCCCTCCACCAGATCAGGAAAACAACCGCGCCATTCCCCGGCCAGCAGGAAGGCGAGTGCCGCTGCAAGGCTCCGCAAGGGAGGTGGGCGGCAGAGGGGTGTTTGTGCGCGGCCGCGCGCCTTCAGCGGCAACTCCCCTGGTGCCCCCTTCTCTAGTCCAGCCAGGCCTAAAATGCTCAGTGCTTAGAAGGCGGGTGGGGAACCTAAGGCCTGGGTGCTTGGGGCTCCTCCACCGTCGCCCCCTCCCCACGCCGTGGGGCTGGAGCGCACAAAGCGACTAGGCTGGGCCCTGCAGTGCTCTGGCGCCAGGGGGACGTTTCTCCGCTCAGCTGGGGGCCAGGCAGGGAGGCTTTTCTGTCGGTTGGTTTGTCTGTCACCTGTTTGCCCCCCAATTCTCAGCCACTCCCCCCCTCTCCCCACACGCCCCCACCCAGGACGCTCTCGGCCTCTGCAGGAGGCACAGCCGGGCACTGGGCGGCACTGCGGGCAGCCAGGGCCAGAGCATCCCCCCCCACAGCGCCCCCCGCCGAACTGCCCCCCCCCCCCGGGCACAGTGGGGATTCAGCGGGCACCCGGCCCCGCCCCCAGACAGCGAGCAGCGCGGGGAGCAGGGCTCAGGCCGCCCCGCCCCCCCGCGTGCGGGACACGTTCTGTGCGTGCCCCGCCCGCGGGAACCACCCCTCGAGGGCGCGCGGCTCCCCGGCGGGGGGAAGGGGCACGTGACACTCCCGGGCCCCGGTGGCCCGCAGCCCCCCCTCCCCGAGACACCCACGTGACTGGAGCCCGGGTCAGCTCCCGCGCCCGGCACCACCTGGGGGGGGGGTCACAGGGGCGCTGCTCCCCGGGGAGGCAGCAGCGCCGGGGGGGCCAGAAATCGCCCCCCCACCTCCGCCAGGGGCCGCCCTGCCGATGTCCAGCCTGGGGCCCGGAGAGAAGCAGGGGGGGGGGGGGGGGGGGGGCTCCACGTCACTGCCAGCTCCCGCCCCGCCCCCCAGGCTCCGCCCCTCAGCGCCCCCCGCAGCGTTTTCCCGCCCGCCTCGTGGGCGCGAGCGTCCCGGGAGTTTCCCGCCCAGCCAGCGCCGCCCGCGCCTGCGCTCTCCCGCGCCCTGTCCCCTCCTGCCCCCCCCAGTGCCAAGGCCCCCCCCGGCCCCTCCCCCTCCCTCCTGCCCCCCCAGTGCCGAGCACCCCCCCGGCCCCTCACCCCCTCCTGCCCCCCCAGTGCCGAGCACCCCCCGGCCCCTCACCCCCTCCTGCCCCCCCAGTGCCGAGCACCCCCCGGCCCCTCACCCCCTCCTGCCCCCCCAGTGCCGAGCACCCCCCCGGCCCCTCACCCCCTCCTGCCCCCCCAGTGCCGAGCACCCCCCCCGGCCCCTCACACCCAGCCTGCTCCTACACCTCACCCCTGTCCAGACACCCCTCCCCCAGCCCGCTCCCCCACCTTCCCTCGCGCCCCCTTCTCCCCCAGGCCAGACACCCCACCCCCAGCCCGCTCCCCCACCTTCCCTCTCGCCCCCTCCTCCTCCGGGCCAGACACCAACAAGGGGCGGGGCAGCTTCGCACTCGGACCCAGGATTCGCTCGCGCCCCCGCGCGCTCCTCGGACCTTCCTGTCATGGCGGCGCCGGCCGCCCAGTCAGACAACGCCCCCCTGCGACAGCCCATTGGCCGAACCAGAGGCAGGATCCCCTTTGCTGACAGCCCATTGGGCGACACTATCCTCCGCCAAGGCTGTCTTCCGAAAGCCCATTGGCTGGCACACAGCCAGGAACCACCCCTAAGTCACAGACAATTCGAGGACAGAGCAGCCCATTAAGATCCACCCCGGACAGCCTATTGGTCGAGAGCAGTGGCAGGTCATTCCCCCTAGTCACACCGCATTCGCAGACAGAGCTGTCCGTTAAGATGCAGCCGGGTCAGCCTATTGGGTGCCTCTGATTCAGAACACGCCCCTTAGTCACAGCCCATTCGCGGACAGAAGAGTCTGTTATAATCCACCCCGGACAACCTATTGGCCGCCAGCAGCCCCAGAACACGCCTTTAGTCACCGCCCATTGGCGCACGGAGCAGTCCGTTAAGAGTCACCTCGGACAGCCTCAGATTGGGCGCCACAGATTCCGAACACGCCCTTTACTCTCAGCCCATTCGCGGACAGAACAGTCTGTTACGATCAGTCCGGGACAGTCTCTCGGCCAGCCTTAGTGTAGGGATAACATAGTCAAGTATGAAACATGATTCCCCAAGTGGAAGTGACTCCCCAGAATTTGTTCCCCACAACTAAAAGTCTAAGGAGGAGAAGTTTGTGTGTGGGATCCTGGCGCGGAGCCTGGTGTGTGGGATGAGGGGGCCGGGGGCAGGAGGGGAGAGGGCTGCGCGGAGCCTGGTGTGTGGGATGAGGGGCCGCGGGCAGGAGGGGAGAGGGCTGCGCGGAGCCTGGAAATAACGAGCTTCTTACTTTGCCTGCTGTCAAGGGCAAGACTGGGGCCACGTGGCGTGCGGAGCAGGGACAGCAGCTGGGGGCGATGGAATTACACGTGCATTACCCGCAATGACCACCGAGCGGCACTGTGGAGGCGCTACGGAATTACACGTGCATTACCCGCAATGACCACCGAGCGGCACTGTGGGGGCGCTACGGAATTACACGTGCATTACCGCCGGTGACTACCGAGCGGCACTGTTGCTCTGCTAAGGGCCGTTATTTCCGAATAAAAAAGATTGTTCTTAGGGTAGAAATGCCCCATTCCGAACTAAGAACACGCTGGGCGGGGCTATGCCGCGGGGCGGGGCTATGATAGGGGCGGGGCGCGCTGCGACGTGCCCCGGGAGGCCGCACTATGAGAACTACAAGTCCCAGGATGCGTCGCTAACACTTGGAGTGACACGAGCGCGGGACCAACCGCGTCGCTCCCTGGTCAATGCCCCGTTGTGATGTCACTTCCGCTGCACCCGCCCAACCGAACAGCGCCGGGCCTGCCCTGGCCCTGCAATGGCCGATGGGAGCTGCGGACAGGGGCACTCAGTTTCCCACAAGCCACTGCGGCTACTTTCCCTACTCCCCCTCATCCGGCCCCTCCCCATTGCTGGGCGGGACTCCTGCCTCAGAGACGGCAGCGTCCGCAGCTGATGCCCCGCCCCCACTCGGGAGAGGAGACTCCGCGGCAACCCTCCCCCCCAAACTCCTCCCCGCCCCGTGCAGTCTGATCCCCCCCAAACTCCTCCCCGCCCCGTGCAGTCTGATCCCCCCTCAAACTACTCCCCCCCCGTGCAGTCTGATCCCCCCAAACTTCCCCCCGCCCCGTGCAGTCTGATCCTCCCCCCCGTGTAGTCTGATCCCCCCCAAACTCCTCCCCGCCCCGTGCAGTCCGATCCCCCCAAACTCTTCCCCGCCCCGTGCAGTGCGATCCCCCCAAATTCCTCTCCCCCCGTGCAGTATGATCCCCCCAAACTCCTCCCCGCCCCGTGCAGTCCGATCCCCCCCAAACTCCTCCCCCCCGTGCAGTCTGATCCTCCCCCCCGTGCAGTCTGATCCCCCCATACTCCCCCCCCCGCCCCCCCGTGCAGTCTGATCCCCCCCAAACTCCTCCCCGCCCCGTGCAGTCCGATCCCCCCCAAACTCTTCCCCGCCCTGTGCAGTCCGATCCCCCCAAACTCCTCCCCGCCCCGTGCAGTCTGATCTCCCCCAAACTCCTCCCCGCTCCGTGCAGTCTGATCCTCCCCCCCGTGCAGTCTGATCCCCCCAAACTCCTCCCCGCTCCGTGCAGTCCGATGCCCCCCAAACTCCTCTCCCCCCCGTGCAGTCTGATCCCCCCAAACTCCTCCCCGCCCCGTGCAGTCCGATGCCCCCCAAACTCCTCTCCCCCCCGTGCAGTCTGATCCCCCCAAACTCCTCCCCGCCCCGTGCAGTCCGATGCCCCCCAAACTCCTCTCCGCCCCGTGTAGTCTGATCCCCTCCCCAAACTCCTCTCCGCCCCGTGCAGTCTGAACCCCTCCCCAAACTCCTCGCCGCCCCGTGGAGTCTGATCCTCCCCCCCGTGCAGTCTGATCCCCCCCCAAACTCCTCCCCGCCCCGTGCAGTCTGATCCTCCCCACGTGCAGTCTGATCCCCCCCAAACTCCTCTCCCCCCCGTGCAGTCTGATCCCCCCCAAACTCCTCCCCCGCAGAGCCTGCAGTGCGGGATGAGGGGGCCGGGGGCAGGAGGGGAGAGGGCTGCGCGGAGCCTGCAGTGCGGGATGAGGGGGCCATGGGCAGGAGGGGAGAGGGCTGCGCGGAGCCTGCAGTGCGGGATGAGGGGGCCGGGGGCAGGAGGGGAGAGGGCTGTGCGGAGCCTGGAGTGCGGGATGAGGGGGCCATGGGCAGGAGGGGAGAGGGCTCCGCGGAGCCTGAAAATAACGAGCTTCTTACTTTGCCTGCTGTCAAAGGGCAAGACTGGGGCTACGTGGCGTGCGGAGCAGGGACAGCAGCTGGGGGCGATGGAATTACACGTGCATTACCCGCAATGACCACCGAGCGGCACTGTGGAGGCGCTACGGAATTACACGTGCATTACCCGCCATGACCACCGAGCGGCACTGTGGGGGCGCTACGGAATTCCACGTGCATTACCCGCAATGACCACCGAGCGGCACTGTGGAGGCGCTACGGAATTGCACGTGCATTACCCGCAATGACCACCGAGCGGCACTGTGGGGCGCTACGGAATTACACGTGCATTACCTGCAATGACCACCGAGCGGCACTGTGGAGGCGCTACGGAATTACACGTGCATTACCCGCAATGACCACCGAGCGGCACTGTGGGGGCGCTTCGGAATTACACGTGCATTACCCGCAATGACCACCGAGCGGCACTGTGGAGGCGCTACGGAATTACACGTGCATTACCGCCGGTGACTACCGAGCGGCACTGTTGCTCTGCTAAGGGCCGTTATTTCCGAATAAAAAAGATTGTTCTTAGGGTAGAAATGCCCCATTCGGAACTAAGAACACGCTGGGCGGGGCTATGCCGGGGGCGGGGGCTATGATAGGGGCGGGGCGCGCTGCGACGTGCCCCGGGAGGCCGCACTATGAGAACTACAAGTCCCAGGATGCGTCGCTAACACTTGGAGTGACAGGAGCGCGGGACCAACCGCGTCGCTCCCTGGTCAATGCCCCGTTGTGATGTCACTTCCGCTGCACCCGCCCAACCGAACAGCGCCGGGCCTGCCCTGGCCCTGCAATGGCCGATGGGAGCTGCGGACAGGGGCACTCAGTTTCCCACAAGACACTGCGGCTACTTTCCCTACTCCCCCTCATCCCGCCCCTCCCCATTGTTGGGCGGGGCTCCTGCCTCAGAGACGGCAGCGTCCGCAGCTGATGCCCCGCCCCCACTCGGGAGAGGAGACTCCGCGGCAACCCCTCCCCCCCAAACTCCTCCCCGCCCCGTGCAGTCTGATCCCCCCAAACTCCTCCCCGCCCCGTGCAGTCTGCTCCCCCCCAAACTCCTCTCCGCCCCGTGCAGTCTGATCCCCCCCAAACTCCTCCCCGCCCCGTGCAGTCCGATCCCCCCCAAACTCCTCCCCGCCCAATGCAGTGTGAACCCCCCCAAATTCCTCTCCGCCCCGTGCAGTCTGCTCCCTCCAAACTCCTCCCCGCCCCGTGCAGTCTGCTCCCCTCCCCAAACTCCTCCCCGCCCCCTGCAGACTGATCACCCCCAAAATTTCTCTCCGCCGCGTGCAGTCCGATCCCCCCCAACCTCCTCTCCGCCCCGTGCAGTCCGATCCCCCCCAAACTCCTCCCTGCCCCGTGCAGTCCGATCCCCCCCAAGCTCCTCCCCCCCGTGCAGTCCGCTCCCCCCCCCCAAACTCCTCCCCGCCCCGTGCAGTCCGCTCCCCCCCCAAACTCCTCCCCGCCCCGTGCAGTCCGCTCCCCCCCAAACTGCTCCCCGCCCCGTGCAGTCTGCTCCCCCCAAACTGCTCCCCACCCCGTGCAGTCTGATCCCCCCCAAACTGCTCCCCACCCCGTGCAGTCTGCTCCCCCCAACTCCTCCTCCCCCCGTGCAGTCTGATCCCCACCAAACTCCTCTCCGCCCCGTGCAGTCTGCTCCCCCCCACCAAACTCCTCTCCGCCCCGTGCAGTCTGCTCCCCCCAAGCTCCTCCCCGCCCCGTGCAGTCTGCTCCCCCTCACCACCAAACTCCTCTCCGCCCCGTGCAGTCTGCTCCCCCCCCAAACTCCTCCTCGCCCCGTGCAGTCTGATCCCCCCCAAACTCCTCGCCCCATGCAGTCTGATCCCCCCAAACTCCTCGCCCCGTGCAGTCTGATCTCCTACCCCCCACAAAACTCCTCCCCCCGTGCAGTCTGATCCCCCCCAAACTCCTCGCCCCGTGCAGTCTGATCTCCTACCCTCCACAAAACTCCCCCCGTGCAGTCTGATCCCCCCCAAACTCCTCCCCCCCCGTGCAGTCTGATCCCCTACCCCCCAAACTCCTCCCCGCCCCATGCAGTCTGATCCCCCACCACCACCAAACTCCTCTCCCCCCCATGCAGTCTGCTCCCCCCAACACCAAATTTCCCAGCCGGCTTGTGTGGGGACTGGCAGCGGGACAGGCTGATGCTGCTGTTGCCTTCGAAAGTGCAGCGGGGAGCGTGAGGCGGGGGGGGGGGGGGGGGGGGCGGCTGCCTCTGCTGCGTCTCGTTCACAAGCCCAGAGGGGCCGCGCGAGGATTTTCCGGAGACCCCGAGGAGTTTTCTGCCGCTCACTTCTGTGTCCCAGCTGAGTTCCTGCCGGTCAGTGGCCCCGCCCCCAGACCAGGCCACACCCCTGCCATTAATGACGGAGCCTGGGACCCGTCTGTGTGCCCCACAAACCCACGTGTCACTCGCCGGGGAGCCGATAGAACGTGCCCCGCGTTCCATCATTTGCATGCACCGCGCCAGGGCAATGACGTCACTAGCAGTGCGCTGCTGTTCGTAGCCGGCAGTGGCAGCTTCGCACCGAGCCGGGCCACGAGGCAGCGGGCGCAGCGCTGGGGGCGGAGCTACAGGGGAGCGGCCCGGCCGGGCGGGGTGCACACTGGGGCGCCCAAGGGCTGAGATCCGGGCGGGGCAGCGTCACGCTCTGACCTCGCTGCCGCCTCCCGCCGCCTCTCCCTTGGGGCCGGGTGGCGCGGACCGGAAGCCGCTGCACTGCCCGGATTTCCTGGGGAACACGCTCCCTGTGACGTCAGGGCCTGCCACAGAGGCAGGGCGCCACCCCAGCCAAGCAAGGAGCAGAGCTAGGGTTGCCAGATGGTTTCACCAAAATACCAGGCACGCCTGACATGACATCACAATCTGCATTCCATCTGATTTAGAAAATACCAGACATTTATCAGAGGAGTAGCCGCGTTAGTCTGAATCTGCAAAAGCAGCGAGGAGTCCAGTGGCACAGAACTCCTTGCCGCTTTCGCGGACATTGAGAAAATATAAATTTGTTTCCCGAAGAAAAAGCTGAAAGCCTGGACCGTCCAGTTCAAAACCGGACACCTGGCAACCATAAGCAGAGTGGTGCCTTGTCGGAGCGGTTCCAGCCTCCGCTCTGCTGTCCTTCCTCTGCCCCACGTACCACGGGAGCTGGTGGCCTACGCTGGCTGCACCGCCGCAGGAAACCTCCAACCCCAGTCGCTGTCCCAGCCAGGCACCCCGTGTCTGAACCCGTCCCGCCTGGCCCCGTGTCTCCTGCCTGCCACCCGCTGACCTGGCACCAGCTGAGCGCTCGTACCTGGGCACCTTCCGGTCACGGTTCCCAGTCGGTTGCTGTCAGGCTGTGGACCGAGCAAACGTCACTTCCGGTCCGTGGGACTGAACGCACGTGGCGCCGGCATGATGCGAGGCCGCTCCTTGTTGCCCCACGTCGGATACAAAAGGAGCAGCTACCGCGCGGCAGTTAGGGCCTCGTGCTGAAACGCGCTGCAGCAGTGCTACTCTTCCCTGCCCCTCTCATCCCAGTTGCATGCTCCAGATGGGAGGGGAGGGGTGTCGCTTTCCAGGAGCTACTGCTGCCAGGGCACCGTCTGACTGGCACACGTCAGACGCACACGCCCGTGCAACAGCCACTCACCCTGCCAAATGCTCACACGCAGGGATGCGTGTACACACTCACAAACGCGAATTAACAGATTAACACGCCTGGGCGCCCACTCGTGCCCTCGCTCAGATGCTCACACACGCATCTGCTCAATCTGCCCGCACGCAGGCACGTGCACACACGCAAATGGACACTTGCGGACGCACACACTTGCACTCATACTTACGTGCGCACGCATGCACGCCGAGTAACAGTCGCCTAGAAGGACTCACCAATAATATCAAACTCAAAAGCCAAAGATTAGATCAATTAGGAGACAACTATTCCCACGAGGCCCTAATCCATGGCTGGGGCTCCTCGGTGCTGCTGGGAGACCAAGTCTTTATTTCAATCCCAGTTTTGCCAACTCTCGGCATGCGTGACGCTAGGTCAATTGGCAGCCTACTCACTTAGTTTTCCGTATGATCCTAGACACGTTAAGTATCGCCAGCCAGGAGATTCGGGGAGGGTGGCGGGGGGGGGGGGGGGGGGGATTAATGACATTTTTAAAAATACAAAAATCGGTGTTCAGTTTCTGTTGTAGATAAACCTATGTACTTCATATGACTTGACACTGTGCCTCTCCATATAACCTTGTCACTTTGTATTAATCCATATGACCTTGTCACTTTGTATTAGAACTTGAATCCATATAACCTTGTAACTTAGTTTTCTACATAGGGTTCTAATACAGAGTATATAGTTAAAGAGGTAAAAATGTCATTTGCTAGGAGTAGAATAAGATCTTTCCCCCCACTCTCTCCCCCCACTCTGTAATCAATTGCCCAGTTGAATGAACGAGGTGTGAATGAGTAACACTTGGGAGCCAAGCACCTCCAGAGAGCTACACCAGTTGAAAAGGGGGTAGAAGCCAGACCCAAGGTGTCAAGAGGGCTCAAGAAAGAAGAGCAGACATATTGAAGGCCTTGGGGATTAGAAGCAAGCACCTTCTTTGGAAAACACCCTCTCTTAACAGACAGCACCCACAAAGGGACCAAAGGACACAGACCCAGATTTTGAATCTGGGATATATTTGCATAAGAGGGAAGCTGCTATAAAAGTGAGTTGTCTTGCAGAGGACTCCGGGTCTCATCTTGTCACCATCGGAGCATCGATCCCGATCAGCAGAAGCCCGGCTCCACCCCTCCCCATCTAACTCACCTGGCCAGTGAAGTTAAGGGGAGCAACAAGTTGGTAACAACAGCAAGACGGAGTGTGCTTGTGCACGTGTGTGTGTGTGTGTGTGTGTGAGAGTGAGTGAGTGACACAGAATAATCAATACTTATCATATGCATGTGGTAAATAAATATATATATATATATATATAAAAATTAATGTGTGTGTGTGTGATCAATAAATGTGGCGTGTTGCCTTATCCCTCTGAAAAAGATCCCGAGTACTTCTTTTAAGTACAACACTGTGACTTTTGTACTTCGTATTTTCAAGTTCTTCCACCACGAGCCAGAGGGCCTTTTCTCAGGGACCCGTACCACGCTCGCAAACGTCTGTGCGGCCCTCCCTCGATACTTACCTTGAGCCAATTGCTATTTGCTCTTCTTCCATAGATCGCTGTCTGGTTTCCATCTGCCGGCAGGGTCTCGGGAGGGTGGCTCCTTTCGGTCTCTGCCACCACATGGCCAGCCTCTCATCTCCTCCAAGTCTACAGGGACCGAAAAAGAGACAGAGAACGGTTAGGAGCTAGGCCACCCTAGATGTGTGGAAAGGACAGACACGTGCGTCACCTGGCTGCTGCTCACTGGAGCCCAGTGTTGCCTCTAACATTTCCCCTCCAGGAGCGGAGTGAGTTTTGTCTCGTGCTCCAAGATCGAGGTCACGTGCCCTTCTTCGGATGCCTGCCACCCAGGCGAAGACATGTCTCGTCTGTGTTTTTAAAACGTTCTGGAAGAAAGAGTACTAACACAAGGGAGAATTAACAAGGTCATTTAAACTGTAAATATTTGTTTGATATGAAGTCAAATAAAAGGAAAATTAATACTGCAACATTTTCAGTGGCCAACCTCCTCTCCTCTCCTCTCCTCTCCCCTCCCCTGCCCCCTCCAGCTGGCCTAGATGATCTCTCCGGGTCCCTTACGGTAAAGCCCGCCCCGGGACCCTGTGCTGAGGTGACAAGTTCTTCACAAGATACTGGGTATGTAAACTTTTTACGGAAAAGCGTCCGTGGCCAATCTAGTCGCGCTTTTCTGCAAAAAGCCCCAATCGCCATTTTCGCCATCGGGGCTTTTTTGCGGAAAGAACTCTCTGCTGTCTACACTGGCCCTTTTGCGCAGAAGTCTTTCGGAAAAGACTTTTGCCCGAACGGGAGCAGCATAGTATTCCCGCAGAAGCACTGACAATCTTACATGAGATCGTCAGTGCTTTTGCGGAATTCAAGCGGCCAGTGTAGACAGCTGGCAAGTTTTTCCGCAAAAGCAGATGATTAGCACACTTTCCTAGTTGAAAATCCAAGGAGAAGAAAGGGGAGAATTGCAAATCAAGACTCTCTTAAGGTGTCTGAAAGCTACTTTGGTCTGGGCCGGTACTCAGTGGTACCAAGGCAGACTTTTCTGTGGCTCGGTTGTCTAATGCCACACTAGAACAAGTCTACCACACCGAACGAAAGAGCAGACAATTACATGAAAGGGAAAAAAGGTGGCTTGGCAGAGAATTTGCTTCCGGACAAAAACAAGAGACTGCGGTGGTTAAAGAAGAACGGGAGGCATACCTGTGCATAAACCAATTCACCAGAAACCTTCTGAACAACCAGTTCAGTCACATGTCCTTACAGGGACAAGCACCTTAATGACGGTAGCCCTGACATTTTATTTTGCAGACGATTCTACTTGTGGAAGGGCTGCTGGAGTGAAACTTGAGGCCCAAGCAGGAGGAAAGTTTGATTTTCTAGTACCAAATAGAAAAACAATAATAGAACAAAAAGGCTAAAAGATGCCTAAGGGCGGAGATAGGGTCCAGAATGACTTAGACAAATTGGAGGATTGGGCCACAAGAAATCTGATGAGGTTCAACAAGGACAAGTGTACAGTCCTGCACTTGGGATGGCAGAATCCCAAGCATAGTTACAAGCTGGGGACCAACCAGTTAAGTAGTAGTTCTGCAGACAGGACCTGGGGGTTACAGTGGATGAGAAGCTGGAGATGAGTCAACAGTGTGCCCTTGTAGCCAAGAAGGCTAATGGCATATTAGGTTGCATTAAGAGGAGCATTGCCAGTAGATCCAGAGATGTCATTATTCCCCTTTATTCGGCTTTGGTGGGGCCACATCTGGAGTACTGTGTCCAGTTCTGGGCCCCCCACTACAGAAGGGATGTGGACACATTGGAGAGGGTCCAGCAGAGGACAACCAAAACGATTAGGGGGCTGGAGCAATTGCTCTATGAAGAGGCTGAGGGATTTAGGTTTCTTTAGTCTGAAGAGGAGACCATGAGGGGGGATTTTATAGTAGCCTTCAACTTCCTTATAAGGACACAGGAACGCAAGGTAACCTGTTCTCCCAACTCTCGCTTTCAGACGGGGTGGGGAACCTTATTGGGGGGGCGGAAGGCACACACTAGTAGGGTTGCCAGATGGTTTCAGCAAAAAAAAAAAAAAAAAAAAAAAAAAAAAAAAAAGGGGCCAGGAAAATTTTTGTTGAGGGAAAGAAGCCAACCAAACAAAAAAACCCCACCAGGAACATTTTTGTTGAGCAAAATCCAGTTGTGACCCCTTTAATTAGTCAGCCAATCTCCCCGCCCCGGCTTATTTCTGCTGGGCACAGAGGAAAAGCAGAAAATACTGGACATTTTGTATGTCCGGTATTTTCTAAATTTATTTACCGGACAAAAAGTGCAACTACCGGGCTGTCTGGCTCAGTGCTAGACACCTGGCAACCCTACACACAAGTGTGAAGAAAAAAAAATCCCAAACCCCACCATCCGCATTAACACATGCCCCAACTGAGAAGGAGGAAGAGGCTTCCCACATTCCCCTCGCACACAAGGCTTCCCTTGTGAGGAGGGCGGGGCGGGGGGCGGGGCGGGGCAGGCTAGCAGAATTTGTCTGCTCCAATCTGGCCACCCAGAGAAATAAAAAAGCAAATTGAAAGAGCCAGACGAATACCTAGAAACCATCTACTTCAAGACAGACCCAAGAAAACCAACAATAGAACACCACTTGTCATCACCTACAACCCCCAACTTAAACCTGTCCAACACATTATCAATAAACTACAGCCTATATTGGAACAGGATACCATACTCAAAGAGGCTCTGGGAGACAGACCCATAGTCTCCTATAGACAACCACCTAACCTCAAGATCATTCTTACCAACCACCACAGGACATACCACACTAATACCAACCCTGGTACCTTCCCTTGCAACAAACCCCGTTGCCAGCTTTGTCCACATATTCATTCTGCTGATACCATTATTGGACCCAACCAAGTGAGTTATAAGATCAAGAACACATATTCCTGCGCATCCAGAAATATAATCTATGCTATCGTGTGCCGAAAGTGTCCGTCTGCTATGTACATTGGACAAACATCTCAGACACTTCGCCAAAGGATTAATGCCCACAAAACAGATATCAGACAAGATCACAAAGAGAAAACAGTTTCTTGCCATTTTAACCAGAAAGGACACTCTCTCAATGACTTGACCACCTGCATTCTGCTACAAAGACCTTTTACATCTGCACTTGAAAGGGAATCCTCTGAACTGTCATTCATGTTAAAATTCGACACTTTCCAACAAGGACTTAGTTCAAATGTTTGTTATCTCACCCATTACCAAGATAGTTTCCCCAATTATCACCTCTAATACCATTAACTCACAAACATCCCACTCTCCCTACCTCTAATATCATCAATTCACAGACACTTACCTTCCTTCCCCCTCCCCCCCACCGCATCCCCCTCCTGTTCTGCAATGTGATTTGTCCTTTTCATATTTGTTCTTTTTTTTAATTGTATCCTTTGGTATATACGGTTGTGACTACTTTCTTCCACTATTTGATCTGAGGAAGTGGGTCTGGCCCACGAAAGCTCATCATCTAATAAACCATCTTGTTAGTCTTTAAAGTGCTACATTGTCCTGCATTTTGCTTCAACTACCCCAGGCTAACACGGCTACATTTCTATCACCAATCTGGAGGGGAGCTAGAGCGTTAGTGTGGGAACCTTGAGTCTCGAGGGCCACACTCACGTGAGCTGGGGTATTAGGTTCCTCACCCCTGCTTTAAAAACAAAACCTCTTACTCTTAAAAATCGATCCCCGTATCTCTGGTCGGACCAGCTTCACGCAGGTCCTCGGGGATGGAAAACTGCAGCAAACTGTATGAACAGAAACAAACAGAAGCCCCAATCGCAGCTGGAGGTGGGGCGAGGCTGCCCCAGCAGGGACACAACGGGGCAGCCGCCCTCCACCAGATCAGGAAAACAACCGCGCCATTCCCCGGCCAGCAGGAAGGCGAGTGCCGCTGCAAGGCTCCGCAAGGGAGGTGGGCGGCAGAGGGGTGTTTGTGCGCGGCCGCGCGCCTTCAGCGGCAACTCCCCTGGTGCCCCCTTCTCTAGTCCAGCCAGGCCTAAAATGCTCAGTGCTTAGAAGGCGGGTGGGGAACCTAAGGCCTGGGTGCTTGGGGCTCCTCCACCGTCGCCCCCTCCCCACGCCGTGGGGCTGGAGCGCACAAAGCGACTAGGCTGGGCCCTGCAGTGCTCTGGTGCCAGGGGGACGTTTCTCCGCTCAGCTGGGGGCCAGGCAGGGAGGCTTTTCTGTCGGTTGGTTTGTCTGTCACCTGTTTGCCCCCCCAATTCTCAGCCACCCCCCCCTCTCCCCACACGCCCCACCCAGGACGCTCTCGGCCTCTGCAGGAGGCACAGCCGGGCACTGGGCGGCACTGCGGGCAGCCAGGGCCAGAGCATCCCCCCCACAGCGCCCCCCGCCGAACTGCCCCCCCCCGGGCACAGGGGGGGATTCAGCGGGCACCCGGCTCCGCCCCCAGGCAGCGAGCAGCGCGGGGAGCAGGGCTCAGGCCGCCCCGCCCCCCCGCGTGCGGGACACGTTCTGTGCGTGCCCCGCCCGCGGGAACCACCCCTCGAGGGCGCGCGGCTCCCCGGCGGGGGGAAGGGGCACGTGACACTCCCGGGCCCCGGTGGCCCGCAGCCCCCCCTCCCCGAGACACCCACGTGACTGGAGCCCGGGTCAGCTCCCGCGCCCCAAAGGGGGGGCCACAGCCCCGTTCCCCCGGCACCACGTGGGGGGGGTCACAGGGGCGCTGCTCCCCGGGGAGGCTGCAGCGCCGGGGGGGGCAGAAATCGCCCCCCCACCTCCGCCAGGGGCCGCCCCGCCGATGTCCAGCCTGGGGCCCGGAGAGAAGCAGGCGGGGGGGGGGGCTCCACGTCACTGCCAGCTCCCGCCCCGCCCCCCAGGCTCCGCCCCTCAGCGCCCCCCGCAGCGTTTTCCCGCCCGCCTCGTCAGCGCGAGCGTCCCGGGAGTTTCCCGCCCAGCCAGCGCCGCCCGCGCCCTGTCCCCTCCTGCCCCCCCCAGTGCCAAGGCCCCCCCCGGCCCCTCCCCCTCCCTCCTGCCCCCCCAGTGCCGAGCACCCCCCCGGCCCCTCACCCCCTCCTGCCCCCCCAGTGCCGAGCACCCCCCCGGCCCCTCACCCCCTCCTGCCCCCCCAGTGCCGAGCACCCCCCGGCCCCTCACCCCCTCCTGCCCCCCCAGTGCCGAGCACCCCCCGGCCCCTCACCCCCTCCTGCCCCCCCAGTGCCGAGCGCCCCCCCCCCGGCCCCTCACCCCCTCAGTGCCAAGGCCCCCCCCGGCCCCTCACACCCAGCCTGCTCCTACACCTCACCCCTGTCCAGACACCCCACCCCCAGCCCGCTCCCCCACCTTCCCTCGCGCCCCCTTCTCCCCCAGGCCAGACACCCCACCCCCAGCCCGCTCCCCCACCTTCCCTCGCGCCCCCTCCTCCCCCGGGCCAGACACCAACAAGGGGCGGGCTGGGGGCGGGGAGCTTCGCACTCGGACCCAGGATTCGCTCGCGCCCCCGCGCGCTCCTCGGACCTTCCTGTCATGGCGGCGCCGGCCGCCCAGTCAGACAACGCCCCCCTGCGGCAGCCCATTGGCCGAACCAGAGGCAGGATCCCCTTTGCTGACAGCCTATTGGGCGACACTATCCTCCGCCAAGGCTGTCTTCCGAAAGCCCATTGGCTGGCACACAGCCAGGAACCACCCCTAAGTCACAGACAATTCGAGGACAGAGCAGCCCATTAAGATCCACCCCGGACAGCCTATTGGTCGAGAGCAGTGGCAGGTCATTCCCCCTAGTCACACCGCATTCGCAGACAGAGCTGTCCGTTAAGATGCAGCCGGGTCAGCCTATTGGGTGCCTCTGATTCAGAACACGCCCCTTAGTCACAGCCCATTCGCGGACAGAAGAGTCTGTTATAATCCACCCCGGACAACCTATTGGCCGCCAGCAGCCCCAGAACACGCCTTTAGTCACCGCCCATTGGCGCACGGAGCAGTCCGTTAAGAGTCACCTCGGACAGCCTCAGATTGGGCGCCACAGATTCCGAACACGCCCTTTACTCTCAGCCCATTCGCGGACAGAACAGTCTGTTACGATCAGTCCGGGACAGTCTCTCGGCCAGCCTTAGTGTAGGGATAACATAGTCAAGTATGAAACATGATTCCCCAAGTGGAAGTGACTCCCCAGAATTTGTTCCCCACAACTAAAAGTCTAAGGAGGAGAAGTTTGTTAAGTAGAAGAAGCATAGAAGTGTTTAGATTTATCCTTGTGAAAGTGTTTAGATTTAGTGTTATCAAGCTTGAGAAGTGTTTAGATTTATAATTGTTATTATTATTATTATTATTTGTTAGGATTGTTTAATTATAAATCTAAACATTTTTGCCCCTCTAGAATATAATTGGTTAGGAATGTAATATTAGGTCATGTAACTTCAAACTGTTAAAAATATACTACTATGTAGCCAGAAACAGCTCCCCTCGCTGTGCGCCAGGGCACGCTCAAACTTACTGTTACACAATTGACAACCGTTCTCTTCAAAGCATTGTGAAGCACTTACCCCTAATCGCAAAGTGAAGCATTGTAACTATAACAGTAACTAACTCAGCACTCAGAGAGAGAATGTTTTAAGAAATGCCACCCAGAAACTTTTGTAACTTTTTGTAACTACAACTCTTGTATTATTATGCAAAATACTGTATGGGAAACATTCATTAGGGAATGTACATAAGAGAGAGAGTGCTTGGACGATGAATGAATGGTTGTGAGAGGTGCCAGCCTGAGAACGCAGCAACAAAGGGCTGAAGAAGGCGTCAGATGCCAGTGCAATTGGCTCCCCGTAGCCGTTTCTAACACACACATGAGCCGCTCTGATTTGGCTTCTAACACTTTTAGCTGCTCGGTTCTGCAAGCGCGGAGAGGAAGCCGCGTCCGATAGATGGAGGTTCTCCGCGACACATTTGGCAGCCTGGACCCCCTGCCTCTGGTCCAAAGAGTCTCAACCAACCCCCGACCCCATGACCCTTGTTCTCAGTGATTCCGCCAGCTGCTTGGTGCCTTTAGTACCCGGCCCCGCTTGCAAAGTCCCCCCCCAGCAGCATGACCCGAGAGCGAAACAAGAGACCCCCCCCCAGCAGCAAAACCCGAGAGCAGCGCGAAAGAACCCCCCCAGCATTGCGACCCAAGGGCGGCGCCAGAGACCCCCCCCCAGCAGCAAGTCCCGAGGGCGGCGCCAGAGACCCTCCCCAGCAGCGTGACCCGAGAGCGAAGCCAGAGACCTCCCCCAGCAGAGTGACCCGAAAACGGTGCCAGAGACCCCCCCCAGCAGCAAGACCCGAGAGCGGCACCACAGACCCGCCCCCAGCAGTGCGACCCAAGAGTGGCGCCAGAGACCCTCCCCCCAGCAGCATCACCAGAGAACGGCGACAGAGATCTCCCCCCCCAGCAGCACGACCTGAGATGGGAGCCAGAGGCCCCCCCCAGCAGCATCACCCGAGAGTGGCGCCAGAGACCCCCCCCAGCAGCATGAGATGAAAGTGGCGACAGAGACCCCACCCCCAAGGAGCGCGACCCGAGACCGGCGCCGGAGACCCCCCCAGAAGCATTACCCGAGAGTGGAGACAGAAACCCCACCCCCAGCACCGCTACCGGAGAGCGGCGCCAGAGACCTCCCCGAACAGCATCACCCGAGAGCGGCCCCAGACACCCACCCAGCAGCAAAACCCGAGAGAGGTGCCAGAGACCCCCCGCAGCAGCATCACCTGATAGCGGGGCCAGTGACACCCCCCGTCTGCAGCATGACCGGAGGGAGGCTCCAGAGACCACCCCCAGTAGTGCGACCCGAGAGCGGCGCCAGAGACCTCCCCCCAGCAGCGCGACCCGAGAGTGGAGACAGAGACCCCACCCCCAGCACCACTACCGAGAGCGGCACCAGAGACCCCCCCTAACAGCGCGACCCGAAAGCGGTAACAGAGACCCCCCCCCAGCAGCACGACCGGAGAGCGAAGCCAGAGACCCCCCCCAGCAGCATGATCCCAAGGAGGCGCCAGAGACCCCCCCAGTAGCGCGACTCGAGAGCGGCACCAGAGATTCCCCGCAGCAGCATAACCCGAGAGAGGCGCCAGACTCCCTCCCAGCAGCACGACCTGAGAGTGGCCCCAAAGACCCCTCCCCCCCAGCAGCGAGACCCGAGAGCAGCGCTAGAGACACCCCCAAGCTGCACGACCCGAGAGCGGCACCAGAATCCCTCCCTGCAGCGAGATCCGAGAGCGGCGTGACTGAAGAGACCTCTCACTCACTAAGGTCTGTGGCTGTGGGAATTCTATCCTTTAGCCCTTCCCCCCCGCCCCTCGCCTATGTATAGGGCCCTCTACAAGAACACCGAGTCAGTCAGCCATGACGCACCACCGCTCTCCCTTGCGCGACTGGCGTACCTGCAGAATTCCCGTTGGCTCCTGAGCCCTTAACCCGTGGAGATGCTCACCTGGAATGCCTGCACGTGAGCTATACAAGGACACGGCAGAAGCAGAGCAAGGACAAAGACACAGACAGAAACAGACAGACAGAACGTATTGGCCAATACGAGAGAGCAACAAGAGAGAAACACATGAGAGGCAGACGGAAACCTTACCGCCTTGCGTCTTCCTCCTCGAGCCAAGCGTCTGCTGAGAAGGACACCGTGTTCCAGAGAAATCAGCACCCCTGACAAACGGAAGCCCTGTTTCTCCCACTACCAAGGAATCACCTCGCGAACCTCCGCTCGGACTCGCTGTCTAAGCAAACCTGACTTCCCTTCCTAGACCCGAGTGCGCCGTAAGCCGAGAGATTTCCAAACCCGACACTTATCTCCCTGTCAGCGATGGCTGCTCCGCTCCCAGCCGGACGGTTCTCGCCTCGCTTCGACCAAGCTCCCGAGCTCGCTGTTCTCGTTTCCGTTCCATCCCCAGACGGGAGGACACCGGGAGGGTTGACTTCTTATCGCTCACTACCGAACACAGCAGAGGGGAAAAAACAAACAAACAACTTAGCTTTTCAGTCCGCAAGGATGCGGCATCGCTTCTCCTCCCACCATCGCACCGCTGCCTCCCACCATCGGCCACCCCCTCCCGCTGCCACTCCAGGAACGCGGAGAGAACGGAGGCCTTGAATATCTATCCACGCTCTGTTGAACTGCCTATGCCCCTTCACCAGTCCCCAAGCCACCAGGCTCCGTGACCCAGCAGGAAGCTCTCTGCCTCAGAAGAAACATACTGCCAGGACGCTTAAAGATTTCAAAGCACGCACCTCTTACTCACACAGAGCCATGGGAAGGCCGAACGCTGAGGACCCTTCACGTGTTCCGAGAATCACGTCCAGGCAGCTCAAGTACATCTCGGACGATTTATTCTCCGCCCACGGCCACGCACTGATTCCTCTGCAAGGGTGGCCAAAAAAGCCCAGCGTTAGCTCTCACTCACTAAAGTCTGTGGCTGTGGGAATTCTATCCTTTAGCCCTTTCCCCCCCTCTCGCCTATGTATCGGGTCCTCTACAAGAACACCGAGTCATTCAGCCATGATGCACCACCGCTCTCCCTTGCGCGACTTGCGAACCTGCTGAATTCCCGTTGGCTCCTGAGCCCTTAACCCTTGGAGATGCTCACCTGGAATGCCTGCAAGTGTGCTGTACAAGGACACGGCAGAAGCAGAGCAAGGACAAAGACACAGACAGAAACAGACAGACAGGACGTATTGGCCAATACGAGAGAGCAACAAGAGAGAAACACATGAGAGGCAGCCAGAAACCTTACCACCTTGCGTCTTCCTCCTTGAGCCAAGCGTCTGCTGAGAAGGACACCGTGTTCCAGAGAAACCAGCACCCCTGACAAACGGGAGCCCTGTTTCTCCCACTACCAAGGAAGCACCTCGGGAACCTCCGCTCGGACTCGCTGTCTAAGCAAACGTGACTTCCCTTCCTAGACCCGAGTGGGCCGTAAGCTGAGAGATTTCCAGACCCGACACTTATCTCCCGGTCAGCGATGGCTGCTCCGCTCCCAGCAGGACGGTTCTCGCCTCGCTTCGACCAAGCTCCCAAGCTCGCCGTTCTCTTTTCCGTTCCATCCCCAGACGGGAGGACACCGGGAGGGTTGACTTCTTATCGCTCGCTACCGAACACAGCTGAGGGGAAAAAACAAACAAACAACTTAGCTTTTCAGTCCGCAAGGACGCGGCATCGCTTCTCCTCCCACCATCGGCCACCCCCTCCCGCTGCCACTCCAGGAACTCGGAGAGAACGGAGGCCTTGAATATCTATCCACGCACTGTTGAACCGCCTACTGCCCCTTCACCAGTCCCCAAGCCACCAGGCTCCGTGCCCCAGCAGGAAGCTCTCTGCCTCAGAAGAAACCTACTGCCAGGACGCTTGAAGATTTCAAAGCACGCATCTCTTACTCACACAGAGCCATGGGAAGGCCGAACGCTGAGGACCCTTCACGTGTTCCGAGAATCACGTCCAGGCAGCTCAAGTCCATCTCGGACGGTATCTTCTCAGCCCACTGCCCAGTCAGTTTCCCAGCTGTTACCCAGTCTGGAGCCAGCAAAGCCCTCGGGCAGGAGTGACAGCAAAGGGCTAGGACCCAGAAGCCGTGTCCAGGGGTCAGTCTGGAGTGCTGTACAAAGCCCAGGACCATCCACATATCCTGTGTGGTGCAACCTGCTGAGTGGAGACAAAGGCTCAGGGCTGCTCTCATACCCTGATCAGACACTTTACTGAATGTGGTGCAGGGAAAAGGTGGACTGATGGCTCCCATGAATGGGCGTGCAGACTGGAGTGAGGAAGGGCCCCGGGATAAGAATATGGATGGGGGTGCAGGCTGGGGGGAGGAAGGGCCCCGGGATAAGCATATGGACGGGGGTGCAGGCTGGGGAGAGGAAGGGCCCCGGGATAAGAGTATGGACGGGGTGCAGGCTGGGGTGAGGAAGCAGGAGGGGAGGGGGCTGCGCGGAGCCTGGCGTGCGGGATGAGGGGGCCATGGGCAGGAGGGGAGAGGGCTGTGCGGAGCCTGGAGTGTGGGATTGTCAGCCGACGGTCAGGGCAGTGAGTCCCTTATGACCGGCTGAAGTTCTTTTAAATTGTGCTTGGTTCTGTTACAGCAACTGAAGGAGTCAGGTTAAAGCTTAAACAGTTACTATTTATTGTTACAGGGTAAACTTAGTTGTTAAATGCTACTACTGTGTTACAGATAACACAGACACTACAAAGGACAGGACAGAAATTACACTAATAAGTCACTTACAGGTACCATGAAACCCTTTGGTTCTCTGAGCTCTTATTAAATGCATGCAAAATAGACACATATTCTCACCCCTGCGTTCCAGACTTGGCGTGGCCAGCGTCTTTCTCTCAATCCCTCGGGAAGAAGTAGGGCGAGGTTGGGCGTCCCACAGACCTCAGGAGACAATCAATACCTGCCAGCAGGTATAGATGATTGGAGCTCAAATAGGGTGGGCTGCTGAACCTCTTTTATACCCCTTGGGTCATGTAGGCTTCTTCCTGGGCTCAAGTGGCCATTAAGGAAAAATGGCTTTGAATGCCAAGTTTCCCACGAAGGGTGCAAAGCATAATTTACACCTGGGAAAATGCAGACAATGGGCACCTCTGGTATGTGATGGGCGAAGATTCCTCTCTGGGACAGTGCAGGCGTGTCAATTACTGGTACTAGCCACCAGGGCGACGGGAGGCCCCGGGTCGTCAGCTAGCCCATTTACTGTCTGGTTTCTGTTTATGGTAGAGTCAGGGACAGGCAGCAAACCTGTGTTCCCACGGCATCAAAGGCTGACTGCCTTTCTCTTGCTCTCTGGGGGGGGGAAACAAGATGGGGCTCGTGGAAAAACAAGATGGGGTTTTGTGTCTGGCTACAGGGATGAGGGGGCCGGGGGCAGGAGGGGAGAGGGCTGTGCGGAGCCTGGAGTGCGGGATGAGGGGGCCATGGGCAGGAGGGGAGAGGGCTGTGCGGAGCCTGGAGTGCGGGATGAGGGGGCCATGGGCAGGAGGGGAGAGGGCTGCGCGGAGCCTGGTGTGTGGGATGAGGGGGCCGGGGCAGGAGGGGAGAGGGCTGCGCGGAGCCTGGAAATAACGAGCTTCTTACTTTGCCTGCTGTCAAAGGGCAAGACTGGGGCCACGTGGCGTGCGGAGCAGGGACAGCAGCTGGGGGCGATGGAATTACACGTGCATTACCCGCAATGACCACCGAGCGGCACTGTGGAGGCGCTTCGGAATTACACGTGCATTACCCGGAATGACCACCGAGCGGCACTGTGGAGGCGCTTCGGAATTACACGTGCATTACCTGCAATGACCACCGAGCGGCACTGTGGAGGCGCTTCGGAATTACACGTGCATTACCGCCGGTGACTACCGAGCGGCACTGTTGCTCTGCTAAGGGCCGTTATTTCCGAATAAAAAAGATTGTTCTTAGGGTAGAAATGCCCCATTCCGAACTAAGAACACGCTGGGCGGGGCTATGCCGGGGGGCGGGGCTATGATAGGGGCGGGGCGCGCTGCGACGTGCCCCGGGAGGCCGCACTATGAGAACTACAAGTCCCAGGATGCGTCGCTAACACTTGGAGTGACAAGAGCGCGGGACCAACCGCGTCGCTCCCTGTTCAATGCCCCGTTGTGATGTCACTTCCGC
The DNA here is from genome assembly GCF_052426305.1 of Pelodiscus sinensis. Classification (NCBI taxonomy): domain Eukaryota; kingdom Metazoa; phylum Chordata; order Testudines; family Trionychidae; genus Pelodiscus; species Pelodiscus sinensis. The sequence goes on from NC_143063.1 coordinate 190,514, forward strand.
TGCACCCGCCCAACCGAACAGCGCCGGGCCTGCCCTGGCCCTGCAATGGCCGATGGGAGCTGCGGACAGGGGCACTCAGTTTCCCACAAGCCACTGCGGCTACTTTCCCTGCTCCCCCTCATCCCGCCCCTCCCCATTGTTGGGCGGGGCTCCTGCCTCAGAGACGGCAGCGTCCGCAGCTGATGCCCCGCCCCCACTCGGGAGAGGAGACTCCGCGGCAACCCCTCCCCCCCAAACTCCTCCCCGCCCCGTGCAGTCTGCTCCCCCCCAAACTCCTCCCCGCCCCGTGCAGTCTGCTCCCCCCCACCAAACTCCTCCCCGCCCAATGCAGTGTGAACCCCCCCAAACTCCTCTCCCCCCGTGCAGTCTGCTCCCCCCCAACTCCTCCCCGCCCCGTGCAGTCTGCTCCCCCCCACCAAACTCCTCCCCGCCCAATGCAGTGTGAACCCCCCCAAACTCCTCTCCCCCCGTGCAGTCTGCTCCCCCCCAAACTCCTCCCCGCCCCGTGCAGTCTGATCCCCCCAAACTCCTCCCCGCCCCGTGCAGTCTGCTCCCCCCCAAACTCCTCCCCGCCCCGTGCAGTCTGCTCCCCCCCAACCTCCTCCCCCCCCGTGCAGTCTGATCCCCCCAAACTCCTCCCCGCCCCGTGCAGTCTGATCCCCCCAAACTCCTCCCCGCCCCGTGCAGTCTGCTCCCCCCCAAACTCCTCCCCGCCCCGTGCAGTCTGATCCCCCCAAACTCCTCCCCGCCCCGTGCAGTCTGATCCCCCCAAACTCCTCCCCGCCCCGTGCAGTCTGATCCCCCCCAAACTCCTCCCCGCCCCGTGCAGTCTGATCCCCCCCAAACTCCTCCCCGCCCCGTGCAGTCTGATCCCCCCCAAACTCTTCCCCGCCCCGTGCAGTCTGATCCCCCCCAAACTCTTCCCCGCCCCGTGCAGTCTGATCCCCCCAAACTCCTCCCCGCCCCGTGCAGTCTGATCCCCCCCAAACTCCTCCCCGCCCCGTGCAGTCTGATCCCCCCAAACTCCTCCCCGCCCCGTGCAGTCTGATCCCCCCCAAACTCCTCCCCGCCCCGTGCAGTCCGATCCCCCCAAACTCCTCTCCGCCCCGTGCAGTCTGATCCCCCCCAAACTCTTCCCCGCCCCGTGCAGTCTGATCCCCCCAAAACTCCTCCCCGCCCCGTGCAGTCTGATCCCCCCAAAACTCCTCCCCGCCCCGTGCAGTCTGATCCCCCCCAAACTGCTCTCCGCCCCGTGCAGTCTGAACCCCTCCCCAAACTCCTCCCCGCCCCGTGCAGTCTGATCCTCCCCCCCGTGCAGTCTGATCCCCCCCCAAACTCCTCCCCACTCCGTGCAGTCTGATCCCCCCCAAACTCCTCCCCGCCCCGTGCAGTCCGATCCCCCCAAACTCCTCTCCGCCCCGTGCAGTCTGATCCCCCCCCAAACTCCTCCCCGCCCCGTGCAGTCTGATCCTCCCCACGTGCAGTCTGATCCCCCCCAAACTCCTCTCCCCCCCGTGCAGTCTGATCCCCCCCAAACTCCTCCCCCGCAGAGCCTGCAGTGCGGGATGAGGGGGCCGGGGGCAGGAGGGGAGAGGGCTGTGCGGAGCCTGCAGTGCGGGATGAGGGGGCCATGGGCAGGAGGGGAGAGGGCTGCGCGGAGCCTGCAGTGCGGGATGAGGGGGCCGGGGGCAGGAGGGGAGAGGGCTGTGCGGAGCCTGCAGTGCGGGATGAGGGGGCCATGGGCAGGAGGGGAGAGGGCTGCGCGGAGCCTGCAGTGCGGGATGAGGGGGCCGGGGGCAGGAGGGGAGAGGGCTGTGCGGAGCCTGGAGTGCGGGATGAGGGGCCATGGGCAGGAGGGGAGGGGGCTCCGCGGAGCCTGAAAATAACGAGCTTCTTACTTTGCCTGCTGTCAAAGGGCAAGACTGGGGCCACGTGGCGTGCGGAGCAGGGACAGCAGCTGGGGGCGATGGAATTACACGTGCATTACCCGCAATGACCACCGAGCGGCACTGTGGAGGCGCTTCGGAATTACACGTGCATTACCCGCAATGACCACCGAGCGGCACTGTGGAGGCGCTTCGGAATTACACGTGCATTACCCGCAATGACCACCGAGCGGCACTGTGGAGGCGCTTCGGAATTACACGTGCATTACCCGCAATGACCACCGAGCGGCACTGTGGAGGCGCTTCGGAATTACACGTGCATTACCGCCGGTGACTACCGAGCGGCACTGTTGCTCTGCTAAGGGCCGTTATTTCCAAATAAAAAAGATTGTTCTTAGGGTAGAAATGCCCCATTCGGAACTAAGAACACGCTGGACGGGGCTATGCCGGGGGGCGGGGCTATGATAGGGGCGGGGCGCGCTGCGACGTGCCCCGGGAGGCCGCACTCTGAGAACTACAAGTCCCAGGATGCGTCGCTAACACTTGGAGTGACAGGAGCGCGGGACCAACCGCGTCGCTCCCTGGTCAATGCCCCGTTGTGATGTCACTTCCGCTGCACCCGCCCAACCGAACAGCGCCGGGCCTGCCCTGGCCCTGCAATGGCCGATGGGAGCTGCGGACAGGGGCACTCAGTTTCCCACAAGCCACTGCGGCTACTTTCCCTACTCCCCCTCATCCCGCCCCTCCCCATTGTTGGGCGGGGCTCCTGCCTCAGAGACGGCAGCGTCCTTAGCTGATGCCCCGCCCCCACTCGGGAGAGGAGACTCCGCAGCAACCCCTCCCCCCCAAACTCCTCCCCGCCCCGTGCAGTCTGCTCCCCCCAAACTCCTCCCCGCCCCGTGCAGTCCGATCCCCCCCAACCTCCTCTCCGCCCCGTGCAGTCCGATCCCCCCCAAACTCCTCTCCGGCCCGTGCAGTCTGCTCCCCCCAACTCCTCCCCGCCCCGTGCAGTCTGCTCCCCCTCACCACCAAACTCCTCCCCGCCCCGTGCAGTCTGCTCCCCCCCACCAAACTCCTCCCCGCCCCGTGCAGTCTGCTCCCCCCCACCAAACTCCTCCCCGCCCCGTGCAGTCTCCTCCCCCCCACCAAACTCCTCCCCGCCCAATGCAGTGTGAACCCCCCCAAATTCCTCTCCGCCCCGTGCAGTCTGAACCCCCCCCAAATTCCTCTCCGCCCCGTGCACTCTGCTCCCTCCAAACTCCTCCCCGCCCCGTGCAGTCTGCTCCCCTCCTCAAACTCCTCTCCGCCCCCTGCAGACTGATCACCCCCAAAATTTCTCTCCGCCGCGTGCAGTCCGATCCCCCCCAACCTCCTCTCCGCCCCGTGCAGTCCGATCCCCCCCAAGCTCCTCCCCTCCGTGCAGTCCGCTCCCCCCCACCAAACTGCTCTCCGCCCCGTGCAGTCTGCTCCCCCCAACTCCTCCCCTCCCCGTGCAGTCTGCTCCCCCTCACCACCAAACTCCTCTCCGCCCCGTGCAGTCTGATCCCCCTCCAAACTCCTCCCCCCCGTGCAGTCTGATCCCCCCCAAACTGCTCCCCACCCCGTGCAGTCTGATCCCCCCAAACTGCTCCCCACCCCGTGCAGTCTGCTCCCCCCAACTCCTCCCCACCCCGTGCAGTCTGATCCCCCCCACCAAACTCCTCTCCGCCCCGTGCAGTCTGATCCCCCCCACCAAACTCCTCTCCGCCCCGTGCAGTCTGCTGCCCCCCAAACTCCTCTCCGCCCCGTGCAGTCTGCTCCACCAAACTCCTCCCCGCCCCGTGCAGTCTGCTCCCCCTCACCACCAAACTCCTCTCCGCCCCGTGCAGTCTGCTCCCCCCCCAAACTCCTCCTCCCCCCGTGCAGTCTGATCCCCCCAAACTCCTCCCCCCGTGCAGTCTGATCCCCCCCAAACTCCTCGCCCCGTGCAGTCTGATCTCCTACCCCCCACAAAACTCCTCCCCCCGTGCAGTCTGATCCCCCCCAAACTCCTCGCCCCGTGCAGTCTGATCTCCTACCCTCCACAAAACTCCCCCCGTGCAGTCTGATCCCCCCCAAACTCCTCCCCCCCGTGCAGTCTGATCCCCTACCCCCCAAACTCCTCCCCGCCCCATGCAGTCTGATCCCCCACCACCACCAAACTCCTCTCCCCCCCATGCAGTCTGCTCCCCCCAACACCAAATTTCCCAGCCGGCTTGTGTGGGGACTGGCAGCGGGACAGGCTGATGCTGCTGTTGCCTTCGAAAGTGCAGCGGGGAGCGTGAGGCGGGTGGGGGGGGGGGGCGGCTGCCTCTGCTGCGTCTCGTTCACAAGCCCAGAGGGGCCGCGCGAGGATTTTCCGGAGACCCCGAGGAGTTTTCTGCCGCTCACTTCTGTGTCCCAGCTGAGTTCCTGCCGGTCAGTGGCCCCGCCCCCAGACCAGGCCACACCCCTGCCATTAATGACGGAGCCTGGGACCCGTCTGTGTGCCCCACAAACCCACGTGTCACTCGCCCGGGAGCCGATAGAACGTGCCCCGCGTTCCATCATTTGCATGCACCGCGCCAGGGCAATGACGTCACTAGCAGTGCGCTGCTGTTCGTAGCCGGCAGTGGCAGCTTCGCACCGAGCCGGGCCACGAGGCAGCGGGCGCAGCGCTGGGGGCGGAGCTACAGGGGAGCGGCCCGGCCGGGCGGGGTGCACACTGGGGCGCCCAAGGGCTGAGATCCGGGCGGGGCAGCGTCACGCTCTGACCTCGCTGCCGCCTCCCGCCGCCTCTCCCTTGGGGCCGGGTGGCGCGGACCGGAAGCCGCTGCACTGCCCGGATTTCCTGGGGAACACGCTCCCTGTGACGTCAGGGCCTGCCACAGAGGCAGGGCGCCACCCCGGCCAAGCAAGGAGCAGAGCTAGGGTTGCCAGATGGTTTCACCAAAATACCAGACACGCCTGACATGACATCACAATCTGCATTCCATCTGATTTAGAAAATACCAGACATTTATCAGAGGAGTAGCCGCGTTAGTCTGAATCTGCAAAAGCAGCGAGGAGTCCTGTGGCACAGAACTCCTTGCCGCTTTCGCGGACATTTATATTTTCTCAATTTGTTTCCCCGAAGAAAAAGCTGAAAGCCTGGACCGTCCAGTTCAAAACCGGACACCTGGCAACCATAAGCAGAGTGGTGCCTTGTCGGAGCGGTTCCAGCCTCCGCTCTGCTGTCCTTCCTCTGCCCCACGTACCACGGGAGCTGGTGGCCTACGCTGGCTGCACCGCCGCAGGAAACCTCCAACCCCAGTCGCTGTCCCAGCCAGGCACCCCGTGTCTGAACCCGTCCCGCCTGGCCCCGTGTCTCCTGCCTACCACCCGCTGACCTGGCACCAGCTGAGCGCTCGTACCTGGGCACCTTCCGGTCACGGTTCCCAGTCGGTTGCTGTCAGGCTGTGGACCGAGCAAACGTCACTTCCGGTCCGTGGGACTGAACGCACGTGGCGCCGGCATGATGCGAGGCCGCTCCTTGTTGCCCCACGTCGGATACAAAAGGAGCAGCTACCGCGCGGCAGTTAGGGCCTCGTGCTGAAACGCGCTGCAGCAGTGCTACTCTTCCCTGCCCCTCTCATCCCAGTTGCATGCTCCAGATGGGAGGGGAGGGGTGTCGCTTTCCAGGAGCTACTGCTGCCAGGGCACCGTCTGACTGGCACACGTCAGACGCACACGCCCGTGCAACAGCCACTCACCCTGCCAAATGCTCACACGCAGGGATGCGTGTACACACTCACAAACGCGAATTAACAGATTAACACGCCTGGGCGCCCACTCGTGCCCTCGCTCAGATGCCCACACACGCATCTGCTCAATCTGCCCGCACGCAGGCACGTGCACACACACGCAAATGGACACTTGCGGACGCACACACTTGCACTCATACTTACGTGCGCACGCATGCACGCCGAGTAACAGTCGCCTAGAAGGACTCACCAATAATATCAAACTCAAAAGCCAAAGATTAGATCAATTAGGAGACAACTATTCCCACGAGGCCCTAATCCATGGCTGGGGCTCCTCGGTGCTGCTGGGAGACCAAGTCTTTATTTCAATCCCAGTTTTGCCAACTCTCGGCATGCGTGACGCTAGGTCAATTGGCAGCCTACTCACTTAGTTTTCCGTATGATCCTAGACACGTTAAGTATCGCCAGCCAGGAGATTCGGGGAGGGTGGCGGGAGGGGGGGGGGGGGGGATTAATGACATTTTTAAAAATACAAAAATCGGTGTTCAGTTTCTGTTGTAGATAAACCTATGTACTTCATATGACTTGACACTGTGCCTCTCCATATAACCTTGTAACTTTGTATTAATCCATATGACCTTGTCACTTTGTATTAGAACTTGAATCCATATAACCTTGTAACTTAGTTTTCTACATAGGGTTCTAATACAGAGTATATAGTTAAAGAGGTAAAAATGTCATTTGCTAGGAGTAGAATAAGATCTTTCCCCCACTCTCTCCCCCCACTCTGTAATCAATTGCCCAGTTGAATGAACGAGGTGTGAATGAGTAACACTTGGGAGCCAAGCACCTCCAGAGAGCTACACCAGTTGAAAAGGGGGTAGAAGCCAGACCCAAGGTGTCAAGAGGGCTCAAGAAAGAAGAGCAGACATATTGAAGGCCTTGGGGATTAGAAGCAAGCACCTTCTTTGGAAAACACCCTCTCTTAACAGACAGCACCCACAAAGGGACCAAAGGACACAGACCCAGATTTTGAATCTGGGATATATTTGCATAAGAGGGAAGCTGCTATAAAAGTGAGTTGTCTTGCAGAGGACTCCGGGTCTCATCTTGTCACCATCGGAGCATCGATCCGGATCAGCAGAAGCCCGGCTCCACCCCTCCCCCATCTAACTCACCTGGCCAGTGAAGTTAAGGGGAGCAACAAGTTGGTAACAACAGCAAGACGGAGTGTGCTTGTGCACGTGTGTGTGTGTGTGTGAGAGAGAGTGAGTGACACAGAATAATCAATACTTATCATATGCATGTGGTAAATAAATATATATATATATATATAAAAATTAATGTGTGTGTGTGTGTGATCAATAAATGTGGCGTGTTGCCTTATCCCTCTGAAAAAGATCCCGAGTACTTCTTTTAAGTACAACACTGTGACTTTTGTACTTCGTATTTTCAAGTTCTTCCACCACGAGCCAGAGGGCCTTTTCTCAGGGACCCGTACCACGCTCGCAAACGTCTGTGCGGCCCTCCCTCGATACTTACCTTGAGCCAATTGCTATTTGCTCTTCTTCCATAGATCGCTGTCTGGTTTCCATCTGCCGGCAGAGTCTCGGGAAGGTGGCTCCTTTCGGTCTCTGCCACCACATGGCCAGCCTCTCATCTCCTCCAAGTCTACAGGGACCGAAAAAGAGACAGAGAACGGTTAGGAGCTAGGCCACCCTAGATGTGTGGAAAGGACAGACACGTGCGTCACCTGGCTGCTGCTCACTGGAGCCCAGTGTTGCCTCTAACATTTCCCCTCCAGGAGCGGAGTGAGTTTTGTCTCGTGCTCCAAGATCGAGGTCACGTGCCCTTCTTCGGATGCCTGCCACCCAGGCGAAGACATGTCTCGTCTGTGTTTTTAAAACGTTCTGGAAGAAAGAGTACTAACACAAGGGAGAATTAACAAGGTCATTTAAACTGTAAATATTTGTTTGATATGAAGTCAAATAAAAGGAAAATTAATACTGCAACATTTTCAGTGGCCAACCTCCTCTCCTCTCCTCTCCTCTCCCCTCCCCTGCCCCCTCCAGCTGGCCTAGATGATCTCTCCGGGTCCCTTATGGTAAAGCCCGCCCCGGGACCCTGTGCTGAGGTGACAAGTTCTTCACAAGATACTGGGTATGTAAACTTTTTACGGAAAAGCGTCCGTGGCCAATCTAGTCGCGCTTTTCTGCAAAAAAGCCCCAATCGCCATTTTCGCCATCGGGGCTTTTTTGCGGAAAAGAACTCTCTGCTGTCTACACTGGCCCTTTTGCGCAGAAGTCTTTCGGAAAAAGACTTTTGCCCGAACGGGAGCAGCATAGTATTCCCGCAGAAGCACTGACAATCTTACATGAGATCGTCAGTGCTTTTGCGGAAATTCAAGCGGCCAGTGTAGACAGCTGGCAAGTTTTTCCGCAAAAGCAGATGATTAGCACACTTTCCTAGTTGAAAATCCAAGGAGAAGAAAGGGGAGAATTGCAAATCAAGACTCTCTTAAGGTGTCTGAAAGCTACTTTGGTACTCAGTGGTACCAAGGCAGACTTTTCTGTGGCTCGGTTGTCTAATGCCACACTAGAACAAGTCTACCACACCGAACGAAAGAGCAGACAATTACATGAAAGGGAAAAAAGGTGGCTTGGCAGAGAATTTGCTTCCGGACAAAAACAAGAGACTGCGGTGGTTAAAGAAGAACGGGAGGCATACCTGTGCATAAACCAATTCACCAGAAACCTTCTGAACAACCAGTTCAGTCACATGTCCTTACAGGGACAAGCACCTTAATGACGGTAGCCCTGACATTTTATTTTGCAGACGATTCTACTTGTGGAAGGGCTGCTGGAGTGAAACTTGAGGCCCAAGCAGGAGGAAAGTTTGATTTTCTAGTACCAAATAGAAAAACAATAATAGAACAAAAAGGCTAAAAGATGCCTAAGGGCGGAGATAGGGTCCAGAATGACTTAGACAAATTGGAGGATTGGGCCACAAGAAATCTGATGAGGTTCAACAAGGACAAGTGTACAGTCCTGCACTTGGGATGGAAGAATCCCAAGCATAGTTACAAGCTGGGGACCAACCAGTTAAGTAGTAGTTCTGCAGACAGGACCTGGGGGTTACAGTGGATGAGAAGCTGGAGATGAGTCAACAGTGTGCCCTTGTAGCCAAGAAGGCTAATGGCATATTAGGTTGCATTAAGAGGAGCATTGCCAGTAGATCCAGAGATGTCATTATTCCCCTTTATTCGGCTTTGGTGGGGCCACATCTGGAGTACTGTGTCCAGTTCTGGGCCCCCCACTACAGAAGGGATGTGGACACATTGGAGAGGGTCCAGCAGAGGACAACCAAAACGATTAGGGGGCTGGAGCAATTGCTCTATGAAGAGGCTGAGGGATTTAGGTTTCTTTAGTCTGAAGAGGAGACCATGAGGGGGGATTTTATAGTAGCCTTCAACTTCCTTATAAGGACACAGGAACGCAAGGTAACCTGTTCTCCCAACTCTCGCTTTCAGACGGGGTGGGGAACCTTATTGGGGGGGCGGAAGGCACACACTAGTAGGGTTGCCAGATGGTTTCAGCAAAAAACAAAAAAAAAAAAAAAAGGGGCCAGGAAAATTTTTGTTGAGGGAAAGAAGCCAACCAAACAAAAAAACCCCACCAGGAACATTTTTGTTGAGCAAAATCCAGTTGTGACCCCTTTAATTAGTCAGCCAATCTCCCCGCCCCGGCTTATTTCTGCTGGGCACAGAGGAAAAGCAGAAAATACTGGACATTTTGTATGTCCGGTATTTTCTAAATTTATTTACCGGACAAAAAGTGCAACTACCGGGCTGTCTGGCTCAGTGCTAGACACCTGGCAACCCTACACACAAGTGTGAAGAAAAAAAAATCCCAAACCCCACCATCCGCATTAACACATGCCCCAACTGAGAAGGAGGAAGAGGCTTCCCACATTCCCCTCGCACACAAGGCTTCCCTTGTGAGGAGGGGGGGCGGGGGGCGGGGCGGGGCAGGCTAGCAGAATTTGTCTGCTCCAATCAGGCCACCCAGAGAAATAAGAAAGCAAATTGAAAGAGCCAGACGAATACCTAGAAACCATCTACTTCAAGACAGACCCAAGAAAACCAACAATAGAACACCACTTGTCATCACCTACAACCCCCAACTTAAACCTGTCCAACACATTATCAATAAACTACAGCCTATATTGGAACAGGATACCATACTCAAAGAGGCTCTGGGAGACAGACCCATAGTCTCCTATAGACAACCACCTAACCTCAAGATCATTCTTACCAACCACCACAGGACATACCACACTAATACCAACCCTGGTACCTTCCCTTGCAACAAACCCCGTTGCCAGCTTTGTCCACATATTCATTCTGCTGATACCATTATTGGACCCAACCAAGTGAGTTATAAGATCAAGAACACATATTCCTGCGCATCCAGAAATATAATCTATGCTATCGTGTGCCGAAAGTGTCCGTCTGCTATGTACATTGGACAAACATCTCAGACACTTCGCCAAAGGATTAATGCCCACAAAACAGATATCAGACAAGATCACAAAGAGAAAACAGTTTCTTGCCATTTTAACCAGAAAGGACACTCTCTCAATGACTTGACCACCTGCATTCTGCTACAAAGGCCTTTTACATCTGCACTTGAAAGGGAATCCTCTGAACTGTCATTCATGTTAAAATTCGACACTTTCCAACAAGGACTTAGTTCAAATGTTTGTTATCTCACCCATTACCAAGATAGTTTCCCCAATTATCACCTCTAATACCATTAACTCACAAACATCCCACTCTCCCTACCTCTAATATCATCAATTCACAGACACTTACCTTCCTTCCCCCTCCCCCCCACCGCATCCCCCTCCTGTTCTGCAATGTGATTTGTCCTTTTCATATTTGTTCTTTTTTTTAATTGTATCCTTTAATTGTATCTACGGTTGTGACTACTTTCTTCCACTATTTGATCTGAGGAAGTGGGTCTGGCCCACGAAAGCTCATCATCTAATAAACCATCTTGTTAGTCTTTAAAGTGCTACATTGTCCTGCATTTTGCTTCAACTACCCCAGGCTAACACGGCTACATTTCTATCACCAATCTGGAGGGGAGCTAGAGCGTTAGTGTGGGAACCTTGAGTCTCGAGGGCCACACTCACGTGAGCTGGGGTATTAGGTTCCTCACCCCTGCTTTAAAAACAAAACCTCTTACTCTTAAAAATCGATCCCCGTATCTCTGGTCGGACCAGCTTCACGCAGGTCCTCGGGGATGGAAAACTGCAGCAAACTGTATGAACAGAAACAAACAGAAGCCCCAATCGCAGCTGGAGGTGGGGCGAGGCTGCCCCAGCAGGGACACAACGGGGCAGCCGCCCTCCACCAGATCAGGAAAACAACCGCGCCATTCCCCGGCCAGCAGGAAGGCGAGTGCCGCTGCAAGGCTCCGCAAGGGAGGTGGGCGGCAGAGGGGTGTTTGTGCGCGGCCGCGCGCCTTCAGCGGCAACTCCCCTGGTGCCCCCTTCTCTAGTCCAGCCAGGCCTAAAATGCTCAGTGCTTAGAAGGCGGGTGGGGAACCTAAGGCCTGGGTGCTTGGGGCTCCTCCACCGTCGCCCCCTCCCCACGCCGTGGGGCTGGAGCGCACAAAGCGACTAGGCTGGGCCCTGCAGTGCTCTGGCGCCAGGGGGACGTTTCTCCGCTCAGCTGGGGGCCAGGCAGGGAGGCTTTTCTGTCGGTTGGTTTGTCTGTCACCTGTTTGCCCCCCAATTCTCAGCCACTCCCCCCCTCTCCCCACACGCCCCCACCCAGGACGCTCTCGGCCTCTGCAGGAGGCACAGCCGGGCACTGGGCGGCACTGCGGGCAGCCAGGGCCAGAGCATCCCCCCCCACAGCGCCCCCCGCCGAACTGCCCCCCCCCCCGGGCACAGTGGGGATTCAGCGGGCACCCGGCCCCGCCCCCAGACAGCGAGCAGCGCGGGGAGCAGGGCTCAGGCCGCCCCCGCCCCCCCGCGTGCGGGACACGTTCTGTGCGTGCCCCGCCCGCGGGAACCACCCCTCGAGGGCGCGCGGCTCCCCGGCGGGGGGAAGGGGCACGTGACACTCCCGGGCCCCGGTGGCCCGCAGCCCCCCCTCCCCGAGACACCCACGTGACTGGAGCCCGGGTCAGCTCCCGCGCCCGGCACCACCTGGGGGGGGGGGTCACAGGGGCGCTGCTCCCCGGGGAGGCAGCAGCGCCGGGGGGGCCAGAAATCGCCCCCCCACCTCCGCCAGGGGCCGCCCCGCCGATGTCCAGCCTGGGGCCCGGAGAGAAGCAGGGGGGGGGGGGGGGGGCTCCACGTCACTGCCAGCTCCCGCCCCGCCCCCCAGGCTCCGCCCCTCAGCGCCCCCCGCAGCGTTTTCCCGCCCGCCTCGTGGGCGCGAGCGTCCCGGGAGTTTCCCGCCCAGCCAGCGCCGCCCGCGCCTGCGCTCTCCCGCGCCCTGTCCCCTCCTGCCCCCCCCAGTGCCAAGGCCCCCCCCGGCCCCTCCCCCTCCCTCCTGCCCCCCCAGTGCCGAGCACCCCCCCGGCCCCTCACCCCCTCCTGCCCCCCCAGTGCCGAGCACCCCCCGGCCCCTCACCCCCTCCTGCCCCCCCAGTGCCGAGCACCCCCCGGCCCCTCACCCCCTCCTGCCCCCCCAGTGCCGAGCACCCCCCCGGCCCCTCACCCCCTCCTGCCCCCCCAGTGCCGAGCACCCCCCCCGGCCCCTCCCACCCAGCCTGCTCCTACACCTCACCCCTGTCCAGACACCCCTCCCCCAGCCCGCTCCCCCACCTTCCCTCGCGCCCCCTTCTCCCCCAGGCCAGACACCCCACCCCCAGCCCGGTCCCCCACCTTCCCTCGCGCCCCCTCCTCCTCCGGGCCAGACACCAACAAGGGGCGGGCTGGGGGCGGGGCAGCTTCGCACTCGGACCCAGGATTCGCTCGCGCCCCCGCGCGCTCCTCGGACCTTCCTGTCATGGCGGCGCCGGCCGCCCAGTCAGACAACGCCCCCCTGCGACAGCCCATTGGCCGAACCAGAGGCAGGATCCCCTTTGCTGACAGCCCATTGGGCGACACTATCCTCCGCCAAGGCTGTCTTCCGAAAGCCCATTGGCTGGCACACAGCCAGGAACCACCCCTAAGTCACAGACAATTCGAGGACAGAGCAGCCCATTAAGATCCACCCCGGACAGCCTATTGGTCGAGAGCAGTGGCAGGTCATTCCCCCTAGTCACACCGCATTCGCAGACAGAGCTGTCCGTTAAGATGCAGCCGGGTCAGCCTATTGGGTGCCTCTGATTCAGAACACGCCCCTTAGTCACAGCCCATTCGCGGACAGAAGAGTCTGTTATAATCCACCCCGGACAACCTATTGGCCGCCAGCAGCCCCAGAACACGCCTTTAGTCACCGCCCATTGGCGCACGGAGCAGTCCGTTAAGAGTCACCTCGGACAGCCTCAGATTGGGCGCCACAGATTCCGAACACGCCCTTTACTCTCAGCCCATTCGCGGACAGAACAGTCTGTTACGATCAGTCCGGGACAGTCTCTCGGCCAGCCTTAGTGTAGGGATAACATAGTCAAGTATGAAACATGATTCCCCAAGTGGAAGTGACTCCCCAGAATTTGTTCCCCACAACTAAAAGTCTAAGGAGGAGAAGTTTGTGTGTGGGATCCTGGCGCGGAGCCTGGTGTGTGGGATGAGGGGGCCGGGGGCAGGAGGGGAGAGGGCTGCGCGGAGCCTGGTGTGTGGGATGAGGGGGCCGCGGGCAGGAGGGGAGAGGGCTGCGCGGAGCCTGGAAATAACGAGCTTCTTACTTTGCCTGCTGTCAAAGGGCAAGACTGGGGCCACGTGGCGTGCGGAGCAGGGACAGCAGCTGGGGGCGATGGAATTACACGTGCATTACCCGCAATGACCACCGAGCGGCACTGTGGAGGCGCTACGGAATTACACGTGCATTACCCGCAATGACCACCGAGCGGCACTGTGGGGGCGCTACGGAATTACACGTGCATTACCGCCGGTGACTACCGAGCGGCACTGTTGCTCTGCTAAGGGCCGTTATTTCCGAATAAAAAAGATTGTTCTTAGGGTAGAAATGCCCCATTCCGAACTAAGAACACGCTGGGCGGGGCTATGCCGGGGGGCGGGGCTATGATAGGGGCGGGGCGCGCTGCGACGTGCCCCGGGAGGCCGCACTATGAGAACTACAAGTCCCAGGATGCGTCGCTAACACTTGGAGTGACACGAGCGCGGGACCAACCGCGTCGCTCCCTGGTCAATGCCCCGTTGTGATGTCACTTCCGCTGCACCCGCCCAACCGAACAGCGCCGGGCCTGCCCTGGCCCTGCAATGGCCGATGGGAGCTGCGGACAGGGGCACTCAGTTTCCCACAAGCCACTGCGGCTACTTTCCCTACTCCCCCTCATCCGGCCCCTCCCCATTGCTGGGCGGGACTCCTGCCTCAGAGACGGCAGCGTCCGCAGCTGATGCCCCGCCCCCACTCGGGAGAGGAGAGTCCGCGGCAACCCTTCCCCCCCAAACTCCTCCCCGCCCCGTGCAGTCTGATCCCCCCAAACTCCTCCCCGCCCCGTGCAGTCTGATCCCCCCTCAAACTACTCCCCCCCGTGCAGTCTGATCCTCCCCCCCGTGCAGTCTGATCCCCCCCAAACTCCTCCCCGCCCCGTGCAGTCCGATCCCCCCAAACTCTTCCCCGCCCCGTGCAGTGCGATCCCCCCAAATTCCTCTCCCCCCGTGCAGTATGATCCCCCCAAACTCCTCCCCGCCCCGTGCAGTCCGATCCCCCCCAAACTCCTCCCCCCCGTGCAGTCTGATCCTCCCCCCCGTGCAGTCTGATCCCCCCAAACTCCTCCCCGCCCCGTGCAGTCCGATCCCCCCCAAACTCCTCCCCGCCCCGTGCAGTCCGATCCCCCCCAAACTCTTCCCCGCCCTGTGCAGTCCGATCCCCCCAAACTCCTCCCCGCCCCGTGCAGTCTGATCTCCCCCAAAACTCCTCCCCGCCCCGTGCAGTCTGATCCCCCCCAAACTGCGCTCCGCCCCGTGCAGTCTGAACCCCTCCCCAAACTCCTCCCCGCCCCGTGCAGTCTGATCCTCCCCCCCGTGCAGTCTGATCCCCCCCCAAACTCCTCCCCGCTCCGTGCAGTCTGATCCCCCCCAAACTCCTCTCCCCCCCGTGCAGTCTGATCCCCCCCACACTCCCCTCCGCCCCGTGCAGTCTGATCCCCCCCCCAAACTCCTGTCCGCCCCGTGCAGTCTGATCCCCCCCAAAGCTCCTCCCTGCCCCGTGCAGTCTGATGTTCCCCCAAAGTCCTCCCCGCTGCGTGCAGTCTGATCCTCCCCCCCGTGCAGTCTGATCCCCCCAAACTCCTCCCCGCTCCGTGCAGTCTGATCCCCCCAAACTCCTCTCCCCCCTCGTGCAGTCTGATCCCCCCAAACTCCTCCCCGCCCCGTGCAGTCCGATGCCCCCCAAACTCCTCTCCGCCCCGTGCAGTCTGATCCCCCCCAAACTCCTCCCCGCCCCGTGCAGTCCGATCCCCCCCAAACTCTTCCCCGCCCTGTGCAGTCCGATCCCCCCAAACTCCTCCCCGCCCCGTGCAGTCTGATCTCCCCCAAAACTCCTCCCCGCCCCGTGCAGTCTGATCCCCCCCAAACTGCGCTCCGCCCCGTGCAGTCTGAACCCCTCCCCAAACTCCTCCCCGCCCCGTGCAGTCTGATCCCCCCCCAAACTCCTCCCCGCTCCGTGCAGTCTGATCCCCCCCAAACTCCTCTCCCCCCCGTGCAGTCTGATCCCCCCCACACTCCCCTCCGCCCCGTGCAGTCTGATCCCCCCCCCAAACTCCTGTCCGCCCCGTGCAGTCTGATCCCCCCCAAAGCTCCTCCCTGCCCCGTGCAGTCTGATGTTCCCCCAAAGTCCTCCCCGCTCCGTGCAGTCTGATCCTCCCCCCCGTGCAGTCTGATCCCCCCAAACTCCTCCCCGCTCCGTGCAGTCTGATCCCCCCAAACTCCTCTCCCCCCTCGTGCAGTCTGATCCCCCCAAACTCCTCCCCGCCCCGTGCAGTCCGATGCCCCCCAAACTCCTCTCCGCCCCGTGTAGTCTGATCCCCTCCCCAAACTCCTCTCCGCCCCGTGGAGTCTGATCCTCCCCCCCGTGCAGTCTGATCCCCCCCCAAACTCCTCTCCGCCCCGTGCAGTCTGAACCCCTCCCCAAACTCCTCGCCGCCCCGTGGAGTCTGATCCTCCCCCCCGTGCAGTCTGATCCCCCCCCAAACTCCTCCCCGCCCCGTGCAGTCTGATCCTCCCCACGTGCAGTCTGATCCCCCCCAAACTCCTCTCCCCCCCGTGCAGTCTGATCCCCCCCAAACTCCTCCCCCGCAGAGCCTGCAGTGCGGGATGAGGGGGCCGGGGGCAGGAGGGGAGAGGGCTGTGCGGAGCCTGCAGTGCGGGATGAGGGGGCCATGGGCAGGAGGGGAGAGGGCTGCGCGGAGCCTGCAGTGCGGGATGAGGGGGCCGGGGGCAGGAGGGGAGAGGGCTGTGCGGAGCCTGCAGTGCGGGATGAGGGGGCCATGGGCAGGAGGGGAGAGGGCTGCGCGGAGCCTGCAGTGCGGGATGAGGGGGCCGGGGGCAGGAGGGGAGAGGGCTGTGCGGAGCCTGGAGTGCGGGATGAGGGGGCCATGGGCAGGAGGGGAGGGGGCTCCGCGGAGCCTGAAAATAACGAGCTTCTTACTTTGCCTGCTGTCAAAGGGCAAGACTGGGGCCACGTGGCGTGCGGAGCAGGGACAGCAGCTGGGGGCGATGGAATTACACGTGCATTACCCGCAATGACCACCGAGCGGCACTGTGGAGGCGCTTCGGAATTACACGTGCATTACCCGCAATGACCACCGAGCGGCACTGTGGAGGCGCTACGGAATTACACGTGCATTACCGCCGGTGACTACCGAGCGGCACTGTTGCTCTGCTAAGGGCCGTTATTTCCAAATAAAAAAGATTGTTCTTAGGGTAGAAATGCCCCATTCCGAACTAAGAACACGCTGGACGGGGCTATGCCGGGGGGCGGGGCTATGATAGGGGCGGGGCGCGCTGCGACGTGCCCCGGGAGGCCGCACTCTGAGAACTACAAGTCCCAGGATGCGTCGCTAACACTTGGAGTGACAGGAGCGCGGGACCAACCGCGTCGCTCCCTGGTCAATGCCCCGTTGTGATGTCACTTCCGCTGCACCCGCCCAACCGAACAGCGCCGGGCCTGCCCTGGCCCTGCAATGGCCGATGGGAGCTGCGGACAGGGGCACTCAGTTTCCCACAAGCCACTGCGGCTACTTTCCCTACTCCCCCTCATCCCGCCCCTCCCCATTGTTGGGCGGGGCTCCTGCCTCAGAGACGGCAGCGTCCTTAGCTGATGCCCCGCCCCCACTCGGGAGAGGAGACTCCGCGGCAACCCCTCCCCCCCAAACTCCTCCCCGCCCCGTGCAGTCTGCTCCCCCCAAACTCCTCCCCGCCCCGTGCAGTCCGATCCCCCCCAACCTCCTCTCCGCCCCGTGCAGTCCGATCCCCCCCAAGCTCCTCCCCCCCGTGCAGTCCGCTCCCCCCCACCAAACTGCTCTCCGCCCCGTGCAGTCTGCTCCCCCCAAACTCCTCCCCGCCCCGTGCAGTCTGCTCCCCCCAACTCCTCCCCGCCCCGTGCAGTCTGCTCCCCCTCACCACCAAACTCCTCTCCGCCCCGTGCAGTCTGATCCCCCTCCAAACTCCTCCCCCCCGTGCAGTCTGATCCCCCCCAAACTGCTCCCCACCCCGTGCAGTCTGATCCCCCCAAACTGCTCCCCACCCCGTGCAGTCTGCTCCCCCCAACTCCTCTCCGCCCCGTGCAGTCTGATCCCCCCCACCAAACTCCTCTCCGCCCCGTGCAGTCTGCTCCCCCCCACCAAACTCCTCTCCGCCCCGTGCAGTCTGCTCCCCCCCAAACTCCTCTCCGCCCCGTGCAGTCTGCTCCCCCCAACTCCTCCCCGCCCCGTGCAGTCTGCTCCCCCTCACCACCAAACTCCTCCCCGCCCCGTGCAGTCTGCTCCCCCTCACCACCAAACTCCTCCCCGCCCCGTGCAGTCTGCTCCCCCCCACCAAACTCCTCCCCGCCCCGTGCAGTCTGCTCCCCCCCACCAAACTCCTCCCCGCCCCGTGCAGTCTCCTCCCCCCCACCAAACTCCTCCCCGCCCAATGCAGTGTGAACCCCCCCAAATTCCTCTCCGCCCCGTGCAGTCTGAACCCCCCCCAAATTCCTCTCCGCCCCGTGCACTCTGCTCCCTCCAAACTCCTCCCCGCCCCGTGCAGTCTGCTCCCCTCCTCAAACTCCTCTCCGCCCCCTGCAGACTGATCACCCCCAAAATTTCTCTCCGCCGCGTGCAGTCCGATCCCCCCCAACCTCCTCTCCGCCCCGTGCAGTCCGATCCCCCCCAAGCTCCTCCCCCCCGTGCAGTCCGCTCCCCCCCACCAAACTGCTCTCCGCCCCGTGCAGTCTGCTCCCCCCAACTCCTCCCCTCCCCGTGCAGTCTGCTCCCCCTCACCACCAAACTCCTCTCCGCCCCGTGCAGTCTGATCCCCCTCCAAACTCCTCCCCCCCGTGCAGTCTGATCCCCCCCAAACTGCTCCCCACCCCGTGCAGTCTGATCCCCCCAAACTGCTCCCCACCCCGTGCAGTCTGCTCCCCCCAACTCCTCCCCACCCCGTGCAGTCTGATCCCCCCCACCAAACTCCTCTCCGCCCCGTGCAGTCTGATCCCCCCCACCAAACTCCTCTCCGCCCCGTGCAGTCTGCTCCCCCCCAAACTCCTCTCCGCCCCGTGCAGTCTGCTCCCCCCAACTCCTCCCCGCCCCGTGCAGTCTGCTCCCCCTCACCACCAAACTCCTCTCCGCCCCGTGCAGCCTGCTCCCCCCCCAAACTCCTCCTCCCCCCGTGCAGTCTGATCCCCCCAAACTCCTCCCCCCGTGCAGTCTGATCCCCCCCAAACTCCTCGCCCCGTGCAGTCTGATCTCCTACCCCCCACAAAACTCCTCCCCCCGTGCAGTCTGATCCCCCCCAAACTCCTCGCCCCGTGCAGTCTGATCTCCTACCCTCCACAAAACTCCCCCCGTGCAGTCTGATCCCCCCCAAACTCGTCCCCCCCGTGCAGTCTGATCCCCTACCCCCCAAACTCCTCCCCGCCCCATGCAGTCTGATCCCCCACCACCACCAAACTCCTCTCCCCCCCATGCAGTCTGCTCCCCCCAACACCAAATTTCCCAGCCGGCTTGTGTGGGGACTGGCAGCGGGACAGGCTGATGCTGCTGTTGCCTTCGAAAGTGCAGCGGGGAGCGTGAGGCGGGGGGGGGGGGAGGGGGGGGGCGGCTGCCTCTGCTGCGTCTCGTTCACAAGCCCAGAGGGGCCGCGCGAGGATTTTCCGGAGACCCCGAGGAGTTTTCTGCCGCTCACTTCTGTGTCCCAGCTGAGTTCCTGCCGGTCAGTGGCCCCGCCCCCAGACCAGGCCACACCCCTGCCATTAATGACGGAGCCTGGGACCCGTCTGTGTGCCCCACAAACCCACGTGTCACTCGCCCGGGAGCCGATAGAACGTGCCCCGCGTTCCATCATTTGCATGCACCGCGCCAGGGCAATGACGTCACTAGCAGTGCGCTGCTGTTCGTAGCCGGCAGTGGCAGCTTCGCACCGAGCCGGGCCACGAGGCAGCGGGCGCAGCGCTGGGGGCGGAGCTACAGGGGAGCGGCCCGGCCGGGCGGGGTGCACACTGGGGCGCCCAAGGGCTGAGATCCGGGCCGGGCAGCGTCACGCTCTGACCTCGCTGCCGCCTCCCGCCGCCTCTCCCTTGGGGCCGGGTGGCGCGGACCGGAAGCCGCTGCACTGCCCGGATTTCCTGGGGAACACGCTCCCTGTGACGTCAGGGCCTGCCACAGAGGCAGGGCGCCACCCCGGCCAAGCAAGGAGCAGAGCTAGGGTTGCCAGATGGTTTCACCAAAATACCAGACACGCCTGACATGACATCACAATCTGCATTCCATCTGATTTAGAAAATACCAGACATTTATCAGAGGAGTAGCCGCGTTAGTCTGAATCTGCAAAAGCAGCGAGGAGTCCTGTGGCACAGAACTCCTTGCCGCTTTCGCGGACATTTATATTTTCTCAATTTGTTTCCCCGAAGAAAAAGCTGAAAGCCTGGACCGTCCAGTTCAAAACCGGACACCTGGCAACCATAAGCAGAGTGGTGCCTTGTCGGAGCGGTTCCAGCCTCCGCTCTGCTGTCCTTCCTCTGCCCCACGTACCACGGGAGCTGGTGGCCTACGCTGGCTGCACCGCCGCAGGAAACCTCCAACCCCAGTCGCTGTCCCAGCCAGGCACCCCGTGTCTGAACCCGTCCCGCCTGGCCCCGTGTCTCCTGCCTACCACCCGCTGACCTGGCACCAGCTGAGCGCTCGTACCTGGGCACCTTCCGGTCACGGTTCCCAGTCGGTTGCTGTCAGGCTGTGGACCGAGCAAACGTCACTTCCGGTCCGTGGGACTGAACGCACGTGGCGCCGGCATGATGCGAGGCCGCTCCTTGTTGCCCCACGTCGGATACAAAAGGAGCAGCTACCGCGCGGCAGTTAGGGCCTCGTGCTGAAACGCGCTGCAGCAGTGCTACTCTTCCCTGCCCCTCTCATCCCAGTTGCATGCTCCAGATGGGAGGGGAGGGGTGTCGCTTTCCAGGAGCTACTGCTGCCAGGGCACCGTCTGACTGGCACACGTCAGACGCACACGCCCGTGCAACAGCCACTCACCCTGCCAAATGCTCACACGCAGGGATGCGTGTACACACTCACAAACGCGAATTAACAGATTAACACGCCTGGGCGCCCACTCGTGCCCTCGCTCAGATGCCCACACACGCATCTGCTCAATCTGCCCGCACGCAGGCACGTGCACACACACGCAAATGGACACTTGCGGACGCACACACTTGCACTCATACTTACGTGCGCACGCATGCACGCCGAGTAACAGTCGCCTAGAAGGACTCACCAATAATATCAAACTCAAAAGCCAAAGATTAGATCAATTAGGAGACAACTATTCCCACGAGGCCCTAATCCATGGCTGGGGCTCCTCGGTGCTGCTGGGAGACCAAGTCTTTATTTCAATCCCAGTTTTGCCAACTCTCGGCATGCGTGACGCTAGGTCAATTGGCAGCCTACTCACTTAGTTTTCCGTATGATCCTAGACACGTTAAGTATCGCCAGCCAGGAGATTCGGGGAGGGTGGCGGGGGGGGGGGGGGGGGATTAATGACATTTTTAAAAATACAAAAATCGGTGTTCAGTTTCTGTTGTAGATAAACCTATGTACTTCATATGACTTGACACTGTGCCTCTCCATATAACCTTGTAACTTTGTATTAATCCATATGACCTTGTCACTTTGTATTAGAACTTGAATCCATATAACCTTGTAACTTAGTTTTCTACATAGGGTTCTAATACAGAGTATATAGTTAAAGAGGTAAAAATGTCATTTGCTAGGAGTAGAATAAGATCTTTCCCCCACTCTCTCCCCCCACTCTGTAATCAATTGCCCAGTTGAATGAACGAGGTGTGAATGAGTAACACTTGGGAGCCAAGCACCTCCAGAGAGCTACACCAGTTGAAAAGGGGGTAGAAGCCAGACCCAAGGTGTCAAGAGGGCTCAAGAAAGAAGAGCAGACATATTGAAGGCCTTGGGGATTAGAAGCAAGCACCTTCTTTGGAAAACACCCTCACTTAACAGACAGCACCCACAAAGGGACCAAAGGACACAGACCCAGATTTTGAATCTGGGATATATTTGCATAAGAGGGAAGCTGCTATAAAAGTGAGTTGTCTTGCAGAGGACTCCGGGTCTCATCTTGTCACCATCGGAGCATCGATCCGGATCAGCAGAAGCCCGGCTCCACCCCTCCCCCATCTAACTCACCTGGCCAGTGAAGTTAAGGGGAGCAACAAGTTGGTAACAACAGCAAGACGGAGTGTGCTTGTGCACGTGTGTGTGTGTGTGTGTGAGAGAGAGTGAGTGACACAGAATAATCAATACTTATCATATGCATGTGGTAAATAAATATATATATATATATATAAAAATTAATGTGTGTGTGTGTGATCAATAAATGTGGCGTGTTGCCTTATCCCTCTGAAAAAGATCCCGAGTACTTCTTTTAAGTACAACACTGTGACTTTTGTACTTCGTATTTTCAAGTTCTTCCACCACGAGCCAGAGGGCCTTTTCTCAGGGACCCGTACCACGCTCGCAAACGTCTGTGCGGCCCTCCCTCGATACTTACCTTGAGCCAATTGCTATTTGCTCTTCTTCCATAGATCGCTGTCTGGTTTCCATCTGCCGGCAGGGTCTCGGGAGGGTGGCTCCTTTCGGTCTCTGCCACCACATGGCCAGCCTCTCATCTCCTCCAAGTCTACAGGGACCGAAAAAGAGACAGAGAACGGTTAGGAGCTAGGCCACCCTAGATGTGTGGAAAGGACAGACACGTGCGTCACCTGGCTGCTGCTCACTGGAGCCCAGTGTTGCCTCTAACATTTCCCCTCCAGGAGCGGAGTGAGTTTTGTCTCGTGCTCCAAGATCGAGGTCACGTGCCCTTCTTCGGATGCCTGCCACCCAGGCGAAGACATGTCTCGTCTGTGTTTTTAAAACGTTCTGGAAGAAAGAGTACTAACACAAGGGAGAATTAACAAGGTCATTTAAACTGTAAATATTTGTTTGATATGAAGTCAAATAAAAGGAAAATTAATACTGCAACATTTTCAGTGGCCAACCTCCTCTCCTCTCCTCTCCTCTCCCCTCCCCTGCCCCCTCCAGCTGGCCTAGATGATCTCTCCGGGTCCCTTACGGTAAAGCCCGCCCCGGGACCCTGTGCTGAGGTGACAAGTTCTTCACAAGATACTGGGTATGTAAACTTTTTACGGAAAAGCGTCCGTGGCCAATCTAGTCGCGCTTTTCTGCAAAAAAGCCCCAATCGCCATTTTCGCCATCGGTGCTTTTTTGCGGAAAAGAACTCTCTGCTGTCTACACTGGCCCTTTTGCGCAGAAGTCTTTCGGAAAAAGACTTTTGCCCGAACGGGAGCAGCATAGTATTCCCGCAGAAGCACTGACAATCTTACATGAGATCGTCAGTGCTTTTGCGGAAATTCAAGCGGCCAGTGTAGACAGCTGGCAAGTTTTTCCGCAAAAGCAGATGATTAGCACACTTTCCTAGTTGAAAATCCAAGGAGAAGAAAGGGGAGAATTGCAAATCAAGACTCTCTTAAGGTGTCTGAAAGCTACTTTGGTACTCAGTGGTACCAAGGCAGACTTTTCTGTGGCTCGGTTGTCTAATGCCACACTAGAACAAGTCTACCACACCGAACGAAAGAGCAGACAATTACATGAAAGGGAAAAAAGGTGGCTTGGCAGAGAATTTGCTTCCGGACAAAAACAAGAGACTGCGGTGGTTAAAGAAGAACGGGAGGCATACCTGTGCATAAACCAATTCACCAGAAACCTTCTGAACAACCAGTTCAGTCACATGTCCTTACAGGGACAAGCACCTTAATGACGGTAGCCCTGACATTTTATTTTGCAGACGATTCTACTTGTGGAAGGGCTGCTGGAGTGAAACTTGAGGCCCAAGCAGGAGGAAAGTTTGATTTTCTAGTACCAAATAGAAAAACAATAATAGAACAAAAAGGCTAAAAGATGCCTAAGGGCGGAGATAGGGTCCAGAATGACTTAGACAAATTGGAGGATTGGGCCACAAGAAATCTGATGAGGTTCAACAAGGACAAGTGTACAGTCCTGCACTTGGGATGGAAGAATCCCAAGCATAGTTACAAGCTGGGGACCAACCAGTTAAGTAGTAGTTCTGCAGACAGGACCTGGGGGTTACAGTGGATGAGAAGCTGGAGATGAGTCAACAGTGTGCCCTTGTAGCCAAGAAGGCTAATGGCATATTAGGTTGCATTAAGAGGAGCATTGCCAGTAGATCCAGAGATGTCATTATTCCCCTTTATTCGGCTTTGGTGGGGCCACATCTGGAGTACTGTGTCCAGTTCTGGGCCCCCCACTACAGAAGGGATGTGGACACATTGGAGAGGGTCCAGCAGAGGACAACCAAAACGATTAGGGGGCTGGAGCAATTGCTCTATGAAGAGGCTGAGGGATTTAGGTTTCTTTAGTCTGAAGAGGAGACCATGAGGGGGGATTTTATAGTAGCCTTCAACTTCCTTATAAGGACACAGGAACGCAAGGTAACCTGTTCTCCCAACTCTCGCTTTCAGACGGGGTGGGGAACCTTATTGGGGGGGCGGAAGGCACACACTAGTAGGGTTGCCAGATGGTTTCAGCAAAAAACAAAAAAAAAAAGGGGCCAGGAAAATTTTTGTTGAGGGAAAGAAGCCAACCAAACAAAAAAACCCCACCAGGAACATTTTTGTTGAGCAAAATCCAGTTGTGACCCCTTTAATTAGTCAGCCAATCTCCCCGCCCCGGCTTATTTCTGCTGGGCACAGAGGAAAAGCAGAAAATACTGGACATTTTGTATGTCCGGTATTTTCTAAATTTATTTACCGGACAAAAAGTGCAACTACCGGGCTGTCTGGCTCAGTGCTAGACACCTGGCAACCCTACACACAAGTGTGAAGAAAAAAAAATCCCAAACCCCACCATCCGCATTAACACATGCCCCAACTGAGAAGGAGGAAGAGGCTTCCCACATTCCCCTCGCACACAAGGCTTCCCTTGTGAGGAGGGGGGGCGGGGGGCGGGGCGGGGCGGGGCAGGCTAGCAGAATTTGTCTGCTCCAATCTGGCCACCCAGAGAAATAAAAAAGCAAATTGAAAGAGCCAGACGAATACCTAGAAACCATCTACTTCAAGACAGACCCAAGAAAACCAACAATAGAACACCACTTGTCATCACCTACAACCCCCAACTTAAACCTGTCCAACACATTATCAATAAACTACAGCCTATATTGGAACAGGATACCATACTCAAAGAGGCTCTGGGAGACAGACCCATAGTCTCCTATAGACAACCACCTAACCTCAAGATCATTCTTACCAACCACCACAGGACATACCACACTAATACCAACCCTGGTACCTTCCCTTGCAACAAACCCCGTTGCCAGCTTTGTCCACATATTCATTCTGCTGATACCATTATTGGACCCAACCAAGTGAGTTATAAGATCAAGAACACATATTCCTGCGCATCCAGAAATATAATCTATGCTATCGTGTGCCGAAAGTGTCCGTCTGCTATGTACATTGGACAAACATCTCAGACACTTCGCCAAAGGATTAATGCCCACAAAACAGATATCAGACAAGATCACAAAGAGAAAACAGTTTCTTGCCATTTTAACCAGAAAGGACACTCTCTCAATGACTTGACCACCTGCATTCTGCTACAAAGGCCTTTTACATCTGCACTTGAAAGGGAATCCTCTGAACTGTCATTCATGTTAAAATTCGACACTTTCCAACAAGGACTTAGTTCAAATGTTTGTTATCTCACCCATTACCAAGATAGTTTCCCCAATTATCACCTCTAATACCATTAACTCACAAACATCCCACTCTCCCTACCTCTAATATCATCAATTCACAGACACTTACCTTCCTTCCCCCTCCCCCCCACCGCATCCCCCTCCTGTTCTGCAATGTGATTTGTCCTTTTCATATTTGTTCTTTTTTTTAATTGTATCCTTTAATTGTATCTACGGTTGTGACTACTTTCTTCCACTATTTGATCTGAGGAAGTGGGTCTGGCCCACGAAAGCTCATCATCTAATAAACCATCTTGTTAGTCTTTAAAGTGCTACATTGTCCTGCATTTTGCTTCAACTACCCCAGGCTAACACGGCTACATTTCTATCACCAATCTGGAGGGGAGCTAGAGCGTTAGTGTGGGAACCTTGAGTCTCGAGGGCCACACTCACGTGAGCTGGGGTATTAGGTTCCTCACCCCTGCTTTAAAAACAAAACCTCTTACTCTTAAAAATCGATCCCCGTATCTCTGGTCGGACCAGCTTCACGCAGGTCCTCGGGGATGGAAAACTGCAGCAAACTGTATGAACAGAAACAAACAGAAGCCCCAATCGCAGCTGGAGGTGGGGCGAGGCTGCCCCAGCAGGGACACAACGGGGCAGCCGCCCTCCACCAGATCAGGAAAACAACCGCGCCATTCCCCGGCCAGCAGGAAGGCGAGTGCCGCTGCAAGGCTCCGCAAGGGAGGTGGGCGGCAGAGGGGTGTTTGTGCGCGGCCGCGCGCCTTCAGCGGCAACTCCCCTGGTGCCCCCTTCTCTAGTCCAGCCAGGCCTAAAATGCTCAGTGCTTAGAAGGCGGGTGGGGAACCTAAGGCCTGGGTGCTTGGGGCTCCTCCACCGTCGCCCCCTCCCCACGCCGTGGGGCTGGAGCGCACAAAGCGACTAGGCTGGGCCCTGCAGTGCTCTGGCGCCAGGGGGACGTTTCTCCGCTCAGCTGGGGGCCAGGCAGGGAGGCTTTTCTGTCGGTTGGTTTGTCTGTCACCTGTTTGCCCCCCAATTCTCAGCCACTCCCCCCCTCTCCCCACACGCCCCCACCCAGGACGCTCTCGGCCTCTGCAGGAGGCACAGCCGGGCACTGGGCGGCACTGCGGGCAGCCAGGGCCAGAGCATCCCCCCCCACAGCGCCCCCCGCCGAACTGCCCCCCCCCCCGGGCACAGTGGGGATTCAGCGGGCACCCGGCCCCGCCCCCAGACAGCGAGCAGCGCGGGGAGCAGGGCTCAGGCCGCCCCGCCCCCCCGCGTGCGGGACACGTTCTGTGCGTGCCCCGCCCGCGGGAACCACCCCTCGAGGGCGCGCGGCTCCCCGGCGGGGGGAAGGGGCACGTGACACTCCCGGGCCCCGGTGGCCCGCAGCCCCCCCTCCCCGAGACACCCACGTGACTGGAGCCCGGGTCAGCTCCCGCGCCCGGCACCACCTGGGGGGGGGGTCACAGGGGCGCTGCTCCCCGGGGAGGCAGCAGCGCCGGGGGGGCCAGAAATCGCCCCCCCACCTCCGCCAGGGGCCGCCCCGCCGATGTCCAGCCTGGGGCCCGGAGAGAAGCAGGGGGGGGGGGGGGGGGGGCTCCACGTCACTGCCAGCTCCCGCCCCGCCCCCCAGGCTCCGCCCCTCAGCGCCCCCCGCAGCGTTTTCCCGCCCGCCTCGTGGGCGCGAGCGTCCCGGGAGTTTCCCGCCCAGCCAGCGCCGCCCGCGCCTGCGCTCTCCCGCGCCCTGTCCCCTCCTGCCCCCCCCAGTGCCAAGGCCCCCCCCGGCCCCTCCCCCTCCCTCCTGCCCCCCCAGTGCCGAGCACCCCCCCGGCCCCTCACCCCCTCCTGCCCCCCCAGTGCCGAGCACCCCCCGGCCCCTCACCCCCTCCTGCCCCCCCAGTGCCGAGCACCCCCCGGCCCCTCACCCCCTCCTGCCCCCCCAGTGCCGAGCACCCCCCCGGCCCCTCACCCCCTCCTGCCCCCCCAGTGCCGAGCACCCCCCCCGGCCCCTCACACCCAGCCTGCTCCTACACCTCACCCCTGTCCAGACACCCCTCCCCCAGCCCGCTCCCCCACCTTCCCTCGCGCCCCCTTCTCCCCCAGGCCAGACACCCCACCCCCAGCCCGGTCCCCCACCTTCCCTCGCGCCCCCTCCTCCTCCGGGCCAGACACCAACAAGGGGCGGGCTGGGGGCGGGGCAGCTTCGCACTCGGACCCAGGATTCGCTCGCGCCCCCGCGCGCTCCTCGGACCTTCCTGTCATGGCGGCGCCGGCCGCCCAGTCAGACAACGCCCCCCTGCGACAGCCCATTGGCCGAACCAGAGGCAGGATCCCCTTTGCTGACAGCCCATTGGGCGACACTATCCTCCGCCAAGGCTGTCTTCCGAAAGCCCATTGGCTGGCACACAGCCAGGAACCACCCCTAAGTCACAGACAATTCGAGGACAGAGCAGCCCATTAAGATCCACCCCGGACAGCCTATTGGTCGAGAGCAGTGGCAGGTCATTCCCCCTAGTCACACCGCATTCGCAGACAGAGCTGTCCGTTAAGATGCAGCCGGGTCAGCCTATTGGGTGCCTCTGATTCAGAACACGCCCCTTAGTCACAGCCCATTCGCGGACAGAAGAGTCTGTTATAATCCACCCCGGACAACCTATTGGCCGCCAGCAGCCCCAGAACACGCCTTTAGTCACCGCCCATTGGCGCACGGAGCAGTCCGTTAAGAGTCACCTCGGACAGCCTCAGATTGGGCGCCACAGATTCCGAACACGCCCTTTACTCTCAGCCCATTCGCGGACAGAACAGTCTGTTACGATCAGTCCGGGACAGTCTCTCGGCCAGCCTTAGTGTAGGGATAACAGAGTCAAGTATGAAACATGATTCCCCAAGTGGAAGTGACTCCCCAGAATTTGTTCCCCACAACTAAAAGTCTAAGGAGGAGAAGTTTGTGTGTGGGATCCTGGCGCGGAGCCTGGTGTGTGGGATGAGGGGGCCGGGGGCAGGAGGGGAGAGGGCTGCGCGGAGCCTGGTGTGTGGGATGAGGGGGCCGGGGGCAGGAGGGGAGAGGGCTGCGCGGAGCCTGGTGTGTGGGATGAGGGGGCCGCGGGCAGGAGGGGAGAGGGCTGCGCGGAGCCTGGAAATAACGAGCTTCTTACTTTGCCTGCTGTCAAAGGGCAAGACTGGGGCCACGTGGCGTGCGGAGCAGGGACAGCAGCTGGGGGCGATGGAATTACACGTGCATTACCCGCAATGACCACCGAGCGGCACTGTGGAGGCGCTACGGAATTACACGTGCATTACCCGCAATGACCACCGAGCGGCACTGTGGGGGCGCTACGGAATTACACGTGCATTACCGCCGGTGACTACCGAGCGGCACTGTTGCTCTGCTAAGGGCCGTTATTTCCGAATAAAAAAGATTGTTCTTAGGGTAGAAATGCCCCATTCCGAACTAAGAACACGCTGGGCGGGGCTATGCCGGGGGGCGGGGCTATGATAGGGGCGGGGCGCGCTGCGACGTGCCCCGGGAGGCCGCACTATGAGAACTACAAGTCCCAGGATGCGTCGCTAACACTTGGAGTGACACGAGCGCGGGACCAACCGCGTCGCTCCCTGGTCAATGCCCCGTTGTGATGTCACTTCCGCTGCACCCGCCCAACCGAACAGCGCCGGGCCTGCCCTGGCCCTGCAATGGCCGATGGGAGCTGCGGACAGGGGCACTCAGTTTCCCACAAGCCACTGCGGCTACTTTCCCTACTCCCCCTCATCCGGCCCCTCCCCATTGCTGGGCGGGACTCCTGCCTCAGAGACGGCAGCGTCCGCAGCTGATGCCCCGCCCCCACTCGGGAGAGGAGACTCCGCGGCAACCCTTCCCCCCCAAACTCCTCCCCGCCCCGTGCAGTCTGATCCCCCCAAACTCCTCCCCGCCCCGTGCAGTCTGATCCCCCCTCAAACTACTCCCCCCCGTGCAGTCTGATCCTCCCCCCCGTGCAGTCTGATCCCCCCCAAACTCCTCCCCGCCCCGTGCAGTCCGATCCCCCCAAACTCTTCCCCGCCCCGTGCAGTGCGATCCCCCCAAATTCCTCTCCCCCCGTGCAGTATGATCCCCCCAAACTCCTCCCCGCCCCGTGCAGTCCGATCCCCCCCAAACTCCTCCCCCCCGTGCAGTCTGATCCTCCCCCCCGTGCAGTCTGATCCCCCCAAACTCCTCCCCGCCCCGTGCAGTCCGATCCCCCCCAAACTCCTCCCCGCCCCGTGCAGTCCGATCCCCCCCAAACTCTTCCCCGCCCTGTGCAGTCCGATCCCCCCAAACTCCTCCCCGCCCCGTGCAGTCTGATCTCCCCCAAAACTCCTCCCCGCCCCGTGCAGTCTGATCCCCCCCAAACTGCGCTCCGCCCCGTGCAGTCTGAACCCCTCCCCAAACTCCTCCCCGCCCCGTGCAGTCTGATCCTCCCCCCCGTGCAGTCTGATCCCCCCCCAAACTCCTCCCCGCTCCGTGCAGTCTGATCCCCCCCAAACTCCTCTCCCCCCCGTGCAGTCTGATCCCCCCCACACTCCCCTCCGCCCCGTGCAGTCTGATCCCCCCCCAAACTCCTGTCCGCCCCGTGCAGTCTGATCCCCCCCAAAGCTCCTCCCTGCCCCGTGCAGTCTGATGTTCCCCCAAAGTCCTCCCCGCTGCGTGCAGTCTGATCCTCCCCCCCGTGCAGTCTGATCCCCCCAAACTCCTCCCCGCTCCGTGCAGTCTGATCCCCCCAAACTCCTCTCCCCCCTCGTGCAGTCTGATCCCCCCAAACTCCTCCCCGCCCCGTGCAGTCCGATGCCCCCCAAACTCCTCTCCGCCCCGTGCAGTCTGATCCCCCCCAAACTCCTCCCCGCCCCGTGCAGTCCGATCCCCCCCAAACTCTTCCCCGCCCTGTGCAGTCCGATCCCCCCAAACTCCTCCCCGCCCCGTGCAGTCTGATCTCCCCCAAAACTCCTCCCCGCCCCGTGCAGTCTGATCCCCCCCAAACTGCGCTCCGCCCCGTGCAGTCTGAACCCCTCCCCAAACTCCTCCCCGCCCCGTGCAGTCTGATCCCCCCCCAAACTCCTCCCCGCTCCGTGCAGTCTGATCCCCCCCAAACTCCTCTCCCCCCCGTGCAGTCTGATCCCCCCCACACTCCCCTCCGCCCCGTGCAGTCTGATCCCCCCCCCAAACTCCTGTCCGCCCCGTGCAGTCTGATGTTCCCCCAAAGTCCTCCCCGCTCCGTGCAGTCTGATCCTCCCCCCCGTGCAGTCTGATCCCCCCAAACTCCTCCCCGCTCCGTGCAGTCTGATCCCCCCAAACTCCTCTCCCCCCTCGTGCAGTCTGATCCCCCCAAACTCCTCCCCGCCCCGTGCAGTCTGATCCCCCCCCAAACTCCTCTCCGCCCCGTGCAGTCTGAACCCCTCCCCAAACTCCTCGCCGCCCCGTGGAGTCTGATCCTCCCCCCCGTGCAGTCTGATCCCCCCCCAAACTCCTCCCCGCCCCGTGCAGTCTGATCCTCCCCACGTGCAGTCTGATCCCCCCCAAACTCCTCTCCCCCCCGTGCAGTCTGATCCCCCCCAAACTCCTCCCCCGCAGAGCCTGCAGTGCGGGATGAGGGGGCCGGGGGCAGGAGGGGAGAGGGCTGTGCGGAGCCTGCAGTGCGGGATGAGGGGGCCATGGGCAGGAGGGGAGAGGGCTGCGCGGAGCCTGCAGTGCGGGATGAGGGGGCCGGGGGCAGGAGGGGAGAGGGCTGTGCGGAGCCTGCAGTGCGGGATGAGGGGGCCATGGGCAGGAGGGGAGAGGGCTGCGCGGAGCCTGCAGTGCGGGATGAGGGGGCCGGGGGCAGGAGGGGAGAGGGCTGTGCGGAGCCTGGAGTGCGGGATGAGGGGGCCATGGGCAGGAGGGGAGGGGGCTCCGCGGAGCCTGAAAATAACGAGCTTCTTACTTTGCCTGCTGTCAAAGGGCAAGACTGGGGCCACGTGGCGTGCGGAGCAGGGACAGCAGCTGGGGGCGATGGAATTACACGTGCATTACCCGCAATGACCACCGAGCGGCACTGTGGAGGCGCTTCGGAATTACACGTGCATTACCCGCAATGACCACCGAGCGGCACTGTGGGGGCGCTTCGGAATTACACGTGCATTACCCGCCATGACCACCGAGCGGCACTGTGGGGGCGCTACGGAATTACACGTGCATTACCGCCGGTGACTACCGAGCGGCACTGTTGCTCTGCTAAGGGCCGTTATTTCCGAATAAAAAAGATTGTTCTTAGGGTAGAAATGCCCCATTCCGAACTAAGAACACGCTGGACGGGGCTATGCCGGGGGGCGGGGCTATGATAGGGGCGGGGCGCGCTGCGACGTGCCCCGGGAGGCCGCACTCTGAGAACTACAAGTCCCAGGATGCGTCGCTAACACTTGGAGTGACAGGAGCGCGGGACCAACCGCGTCGCTCCCTGGTCAATGCCCCGTTGTGATGTCACTTCCGCTGCACCCGCCCAACCGAACAGCGCCGGGCCTGCCCTGGCCCTGCAATGGCCGATGGGAGCTGCGGACAGGGGCACTCAGTTTCCCACAAGCCACTGCGGCTACTTTCCCTACTCCCCCTCATCCCGCCCCTCCCCATTGTTGGGCGGGGCTCCTGCCTCAGAGACGGCAGCGTCCTTAGCTGATGCCCCGCCCCCACTCGGGAGAGGAGACTCCGCGGCAACCCCTCCCCCCCAAACTCCTCCCCGCCCCGTGCAGTCTGCTCCCCCCAAACTCCTCCCCGCCCCGTGCAGTCTGCTCCCCCCAAACTCCTCCCCGCCCCGTGCAGTCCGATCCCCCCCAACCTCCTCTCCGCCCCGTGCAGTCCGATCCCCCCCAAGCTCCTCCCCCCCGTGCAGTCCGCTCCCCCCCACCAAACTGCTCTCCGCCCCGTGCAGTCTGCTCCCCCCAAACTCCTCCCCGCCCCGTGCAGTCTGCTCCCCCCAACTCCTCCCCGCCCCGTGCAGTCTGCTCCCCCTCACCACCAAACTCCTCTCCGCCCCGTGCAGTCTGATCCCCCTCCAAACTCCTCCCCCCCGTGCAGTCTGATCCCCCCCAAACTGCTCCCCACCCCGTGCAGTCTGATCCCCCCAAACTGCTCCCCACCCCGTGCAGTCTGCTCCCCCCAACTCCTCTCCGCCCCGTGCAGTCTGATCCCCCCCACCAAACTCCTCTCCGCCCCGTGCAGTCTGCTCCCCCCCACCAAACTCCTCTCCGGCCCGTGCAGTCTGCTCCCCCCCAAACTCCTCTCCGGCCCGTGCAGTCTGCTCCCCCCAACTCCTCCCCGCCCCGTGCAGTCTGCTCCCCCTCACCACCAAACTCCTCCCCGCCCCGTGCAGTCTGCTCCCCCTCACCACCAAACTCCTCCCCGCCCCGTGCAGTCTGCTCCCCCCCACCAAACTCCTCCCCGCCCCGTGCAGTCTGCTCCCCCCCACCAAACTCCTCCCCGCCCCGTGCAGTCTCCTCCCCCCCACCAAACTCCTCCCCGCCCAATGCAGTGTGAACCCCCCCAAATTCCTCTCCGCCCCGTGCAGTCTGAACCCCCCCCAAATTCCTCTCCGCCCCGTGCACTCTGCTCCCTCCAAACTCCTCCCCGCTCCGTGCAGTCTGCTCCCCTCCTCAAACTCCTCTCCGCCCCCTGCAGACTGATCACCCCCAAAATTTCTCTCCGCCGCGTGCAGTCCGATCCCCCCCAACCTCCTCTCCGCCCCGTGCAGTCCGATCCCCCCCAAGCTCCTCCCCTCCGTGCAGTCCGCTCCCCCCCACCAAACTGCTCTCCGCCCCGTGCAGTCTGCTCCCCCCAACTCCTCCCCTCCCCGTGCAGTCTGCTCCCCCTCACCACCAAACTCCTCTCCGCCCCGTGCAGTCTGATCCCCCTCCAAACTCCTCCCCCCCGTGCAGTCTGATCCCCCCCAAACTGCTCCCCACCCCGTGCAGTCTGATCCCCCCAAACTGCTCCCCACCCCGTGCAGTCTGCTCCCCCCAACTCCTCCCCACCCCGTGCAGTCTGATCCCCCCCACCAAACTCCTCTCCGCCCCGTGCAGTCTGATCCCCCCCACCAAACTCCTCTCCGCCCCGTGCAGTCTGCTCCCCCCCAAACTCCTCTCCGCCCCGTGCAGTCTGCTCCCCCCAACTCCTCCCCGCCCCGTGCAGTCTGCTCCCCCTCACCACCAAACTCCTCTCCGCCCCGTGCAGCCTGCTCCCCCCCCAAACTCCTCCTCCCCCCGTGCAGTCTGATCCCCCCAAACTCCTCCCCCCGTGCAGTCTGATCCCCCCCAAACTCCTCGCCCCGTGCAGTCTGATCTCCTACCCCCCACAAAACTCCTCCCCCCGTGCAGTCTGATCCCCCCCAAACTCCTCGCCCCGTGCAGTCTGATCTCCTACCCTCCACAAAACTCCCCCCGTGCAGTCTGATCCCCCCCAAACTCGTCCCCCCCGTGCAGTCTGATCCCCTACCCCCCAAACTCCTCCCCGCCCCATGCAGTCTGATCCCCCACCACCACCAAACTCCTCTCTCCCCCATGCAGTCTGCTCCCCCCAACACCAAATTTCCCAGCCGGCTTGTGTGGGGACTGGCAGCGGGACAGGCTGATGCTGCTGTTGCCTTCGAAAGTGCAGCGGGGAGCGTGAGGCGGGTGGGGGGGGAGGGGGGGCGGCTGCCTCTGCTGCGTCTCGTTCACAAGCCCAGAGGGGCCGCGCGAGGATTTTCCGGAGACCCCGAGGAGTTTTCTGCCGCTCACTTCTGTGTCCCAGCTGAGTTCCTGCCGGTCAGTGGCCCCGCCCCCAGACCAGGCCACACCCCTGCCATTAATGACGGAGCCTGGGACCCGTCTGTGTGCCCCACAAACCCACGTGTCACTCGCCCGGGAGCCGATAGAACGTGCCCCGCGTTCCATCATTTGCATGCACCGCGCCAGGGCAATGACGTCACTAGCAGTGCGCTGCTGTTCGTAGCCGGCAGTGGCAGCTTCGCACCGAGCCGGGCCACGAGGCAGCGGGCGCAGCGCTGGGGGCGGAGCTACAGGGGAGCGGCCCGGCCGGGCGGGGTGCACACTGGGGCGCCCAAGGGCTGAGATCCGGGCCGGGCAGCGTCACGCTCTGACCTCGCTGCCGCCTCCCGCCGCCTCTCCCTTGGGGCCGGGTGGCGCGGACCGGAAGCCGCTGCACTGCCCGGATTTCCTGGGGAACACGCTCCCTGTGACGTCAGGGCCTGCCACAGAGGCAGGGCGCCACCCCGGCCAAGCAAGGAGCAGAGCTAGGGTTGCCAGATGGTTTCACCAAAATACCAGACACGCCTGACATGACATCACAATCTGCATTCCATCTGATTTAGAAAATACCAGACATTTATCAGAGGAGTAGCCGCGTTAGTCTGAATCTGCAAAAGCAGCGAGGAGTCCTGTGGCACAGAACTCCTTGCCGCTTTCGCGGACATTTATATTTTCTCAATTTGTTTCCCCGAAGAAAAAGCTGAAAGCCTGGACCGTCCAGTTCAAAACCGGACACCTGGCAACCATAAGCAGAGTGGTGCCTTGTCGGAGCGGTTCCAGCCTCCGCTCTGCTGTCCTTCCTCTGCCCCACGTACCACGGGAGCTGGTGGCCTACGCTGGCTGCACCGCCGCAGGAAACCTCCAACCCCAGTCGCTGTCCCAGCCAGGCACCCCGTGTCTGAACCCGTCCCGCCTGGCCCCGTGTCTCCTGCCTACCACCCGCTGACCTGGCACCAGCTGAGCGCTCGTACCTGGGCACCTTCCGGTCACGGTTCCCAGTCGGTTGCTGTCAGGCTGTGGACCGAGCAAACGTCACTTCCGGTCCGTGGGACTGAACGCACGTGGCGCCGGCATGATGCGAGGCCGCTCCTTGTTGCCCCACGTCGGATACAAAAGGAGCAGCTACCGCGCGGCAGTTAGGGCCTCGTGCTGAAACGCGCTGCAGCAGTGCTACTCTTCCCTGCCCCTCTCATCCCAGTTGCATGCTCCAGATGGGAGGGGAGGGGTGTCGCTTTCCAGGAGCTACTGCTGCCAGGGCACCGTCTGACTGGCACACGTCAGACGCACACGCCCGTGCAACAGCCACTCACCCTGCCAAATGCTCACACGCAGGGATGCGTGTACACACTCACAAACGCGAATTAACAGATTAACACGCCTGGGCGCCCACTCGTGCCCTCGCTCAGATGCCCACACACGCATCTGCTCAATCTGCCCGCACGCAGGCACGTGCACACACACGCAAATGGACACTTGCGGACGCACACACTTGCACTCATACTTACGTGCGCACGCATGCACGCCGAGTAACAGTCGCCTAGAAGGACTCACCAATAATATCAAACTCAAAAGCCAAAGATTAGATCAATTAGGAGACAACTATTCCCACGAGGCCCTAATCCATGGCTGGGGCTCCTCGGTGCTGCTGGGAGACCAAGTCTTTATTTCAATCCCAGTTTTGCCAACTCTCGGCATGCGTGACGCTAGGTCAATTGGCAGCCTACTCACTTAGTTTTCCGTATGATCCTAGACACGTTAAGTATCGCCAGCCAGGAGATTCGGGGAGGGTGGCGGGAGGGGGGGGGGGGGATTAATGACATTTTTAAAAATACAAAAATCGGTGTTCAGTTTCTGTTGTAGATAAACCTATGTACTTCATATGACTTGACACTGTGCCTCTCCATATAACCTTGTAACTTTGTATTAATCCATATGACCTTGTCACTTTGTATTAGAACTTGAATCCATATAACCTTGTAACTTAGTTTTCTACATAGGGTTCTAATACAGAGTATATAGTTAAAGAGGTAAAAATGTCATTTGCTAGGAGTAGAATAAGATCTTTCCCCCACTCTCTCCCCCCACTCTGTAATCAATTGCCCAGTTGAATGAACGAGGTGTGAATGAGTAACACTTGGGAGCCAAGCACCTCCAGAGAGCTACACCAGTTGAAAAGGGGGTAGAAGCCAGACCCAAGGTGTCAAGAGGGCTCAAGAAAGAAGAGCAGACATATTGAAGGCCTTGGGGATTAGAAGCAAGCACCTTCTTTGGAAAACACCCTCACTTAACAGACAGCACCCACAAAGGGACCAAAGGACACAGA
Organism: Pelodiscus sinensis; assembly: GCF_052426305.1. NCBI lineage: Eukaryota > Metazoa > Chordata > Testudines > Trionychidae > Pelodiscus > Pelodiscus sinensis. Next base: position 226,891 of record NC_143063.1, read on the forward strand.
CCCAGATTTTGAATCTGGGATATATTTGCATAAGAGGGAAGCTGCTATAAAAGTGAGTTGTCTTGCAGAGGACTCCGGGTCTCATCTTGTCACCATCGGAGCATCGATCCGGATCAGCAGAAGCCCGGCTCCACCCCTCCCCCATCTAACTCACCTGGCCAGTGAAGTTAAGGGGAGCAACAAGTTGGTAACAACAGCAAGACGGAGTGTGCTTGTGCACGTGTGTGTGTGTGTGTGTGAGAGAGAGTGAGTGACACAGAATAATCAATACTTATCATATGCATGTGGTAAATAAATATATATATATATATATAAAAATTAATGTGTGTGTGTGTGTGATCAATAAATGTGGCGTGTTGCCTTATCCCTCTGAAAAAGATCCCGAGTACTTCTTTTAAGTACAACACTGTGACTTTTGTACTTCGTATTTTCAAGTTCTTCCACCACGAGCCAGAGGGCCTTTTCTCAGGGACCCGTACCACGCTCGCAAACGTCTGTGCGGCCCTCCCTCGATACTTACCTTGAGCCAATTGCTATTTGCTCTTCTTCCATAGATCGCTGTCTGGTTTCCATCTGCCGGCAGGGTCTCGGGAGGGTGGCTCCTTTCGGTCTCTGCCACCACATGGCCAGCCTCTCATCTCCTCCAAGTCTACAGGGACCGAAAAAGAGACAGAGAACGGTTAGGAGCTAGGCCACCCTAGATGTGTGGAAAGGACAGACACGTGCGTCACCTGGCTGCTGCTCACTGGAGCCCAGTGTTGCCTCTAACATTTCCCCTCCAGGAGCGGAGTGAGTTTTGTCTCGTGCTCCAAGATCGAGGTCACGTGCCCTTCTTCGGATGCCTGCCACCCAGGCGAAGACATGTCTCGTCTGTGTTTTTAAAACGTTCTGGAAGAAAGAGTACTAACACAAGGGAGAATTAACAAGGTCATTTAAACTGTAAATATTTGTTTGATATGAAGTCAAATAAAAGGAAAATTAATACTGCAACATTTTCAGTGGCCAACCTCCTCTCCTCTCCTCTCCTCTCCCCTCCCCTGCCCCCTCCAGCTGGCCTAGATGATCTCTCCGGGTCCCTTATGGTAAAGCCCGCCCCGGGACCCTGTGCTGAGGTGACAAGTTCTTCACAAGATACTGGGTATGTAAACTTTTTACGGAAAAGCGTCCGTGGCCAATCTAGTCGCGCTTTTCTGCAAAAAAGCCCCAATCGCCATTTTCGCCATCGGGGCTTTTTTGCGGAAAAGAACTCTCTGCTGTCTACACTGGCCCTTTTGCGCAGAAGTCTTTCGGAAAAAGACTTTTGCCCGAACGGGAGCAGCATAGTATTCCCGCAGAAGCACTGACAATCTTACATGAGATCGTCAGTGCTTTTGCGGAAATTCAAGCGGCCAGTGTAGACAGCTGGCAAGTTTTTCCGCAAAAGCAGATGATTAGCACACTTTCCTAGTTGAAAATCCAAGGAGAAGAAAGGGGAGAATTGCAAATCAAGACTCTCTTAAGGTGTCTGAAAGCTACTTTGGTACTCAGTGGTACCAAGGCAGACTTTTCTGTGGCTCGGTTGTCTAATGCCACACTAGAACAAGTCTACCACACCGAACGAAAGAGCAGACAATTACATGAAAGGGAAAAAAGGTGGCTTGGCAGAGAATTTGCTTCCGGACAAAAACAAGAGACTGCGGTGGTTAAAGAAGAACGGGAGGCATACCTGTGCATAAACCAATTCACCAGAAACCTTCTGAACAACCAGTTCAGTCACATGTCCTTACAGGGACAAGCACCTTAATGACGGTAGCCCTGACATTTTATTTTGCAGACGATTCTACTTGTGGAAGGGCTGCTGGAGTGAAACTTGAGGCCCAAGCAGGAGGAAAGTTTGATTTTCTAGTACCAAATAGAAAAACAATAATAGAACAAAAAGGCTAAAAGATGCCTAAGGGCGGAGATAGGGTCCAGAATGACTTAGACAAATTGGAGGATTGGGCCACAAGAAATCTGATGAGGTTCAACAAGGACAAGTGTACAGTCCTGCACTTGGGATGGAAGAATCCCAAGCATAGTTACAAGCTGGGGACCAACCAGTTAAGTAGTAGTTCTGCAGACAGGACCTGGGGGTTACAGTGGATGAGAAGCTGGAGATGAGTCAACAGTGTGCCCTTGTAGCCAAGAAGGCTAATGGCATATTAGGTTGCATTAAGAGGAGCATTGCCAGTAGATCCAGAGATGTCATTATTCCCCTTTATTCGGCTTTGGTGGGGCCACATCTGGAGTACTGTGTCCAGTTCTGGGCCCCCCACTACAGAAGGGATGTGGACACATTGGAGAGGGTCCAGCAGAGGACAACCAAAACGATTAGGGGGCTGGAGCAATTGCTCTATGAAGAGGCTGAGGGATTTAGGTTTCTTTAGTCTGAAGAGGAGACCATGAGGGGGGATTTTATAGTAGCCTTCAACTTCCTTATAAGGACACAGGAACGCAAGGTAACCTGTTCTCCCAACTCTCGCTTTCAGACGGGGTGGGGAACCTTATTGGGGGGGCGGAAGGCACACACTAGTAGGGTTGCCAGATGGTTTCAGCAAAAAACAAAAAAAAACAAAAAAAAGGGGCCAGGAAAATTTTTGTTGAGGGAAAGAAGCCAACCAAACAAAAAAACCCCACCAGGAACATTTTTGTTGAGCAAAATCCAGTTGTGACCCCTTTAATTAGTCAGCCAATCTCCCCGCCCCGGCTTATTTCTGCTGGGCACAGAGGAAAAGCAGAAAATACTGGACATTTTGTATGTCCGGTATTTTCTAAATTTATTTACCGGACAAAAAGTGCAACTACCGGGCTGTCTGGCTCAGTGCTAGACACCTGGCAACCCTACACACAAGTGTGAAGAAAAAAAAATCCCAAACCCCACCATCCGCATTAACACATGCCCCAACTGAGAAGGAGGAAGAGGCTTCCCACATTCCCCTCGCACACAAGGCTTCCCTTGTGAGGAGGGGGGGCGGGGGGCGGGGCGGGGCAGGCTAGCAGAATTTGTCTGCTCCAATCAGGCCACCCAGAGAAATAAAAAAGCAAATTGAAAGAGCCAGACGAATACCTAGAAACCATCTACTTCAAGACAGACCCAAGAAAACCAACAATAGAACACCACTTGTCATCACCTACAACCCCCAACTTAAACCTGTCCAACACATTATCAATAAACTACAGCCTATATTGGAACAGGATACCATACTCAAAGAGGCTCTGGGAGACAGACCCATAGTCTCCTATAGACAACCACCTAACCTCAAGATCATTCTTACCAACCACCACAGGACATACCACACTAATACCAACCCTGGTACCTTCCCTTGCAACAAACCCCGTTGCCAGCTTTGTCCACATATTCATTCTGCTGATACCATTATTGGACCCAACCAAGTGAGTTATAAGATCAAGAACACATATTCCTGCGCATCCAGAAATATAATCTATGCTATCGTGTGCCGAAAGTGTCCGTCTGCTATGTACATTGGACAAACATCTCAGACACTTCGCCAAAGGATTAATGCCCACAAAACAGATATCAGACAAGATCACAAAGAGAAAACAGTTTCTTGCCATTTTAACCAGAAAGGACACTCTCTCAATGACTTGACCACCTGCATTCTGCTACAAAGGCCTTTTACATCTGCACTTGAAAGGGAATCCTCTGAACTGTCATTCATGTTAAAATTCGACACTTTCCAACAAGGACTTAGTTCAAATGTTTGTTATCTCACCCATTACCAAGATAGTTTCCCCAATTATCACCTCTAATACCATTAACTCACAAACATCCCACTCTCCCTACCTCTAATATCATCAATTCACAGACACTTACCTTCCTTCCCCCTCCCCCCCACCGCATCCCCCTCCTGTTCTGCAATGTGATTTGTCCTTTTCATATTTGTTCTTTTTTTTAATTGTATCCTTTAATTGTATCTACGGTTGTGACTACTTTCTTCCACTATTTGATCTGAGGAAGTGGGTCTGGCCCACGAAAGCTCATCATCTAATAAACCATCTTGTTAGTCTTTAAAGTGCTACATTGTCCTGCATTTTGCTTCAACTACCCCAGGCTAACACGGCTACATTTCTATCACCAATCTGGAGGGGAGCTAGAGCGTTAGTGTGGGAACCTTGAGTCTCGAGGGCCACACTCACGTGAGCTGGGGTATTAGGTTCCTCACCCCTGCTTTAAAAACAAAACCTCTTACTCTTAAAAATCGATCCCCGTATCTCTGGTCGGACCAGCTTCACGCAGGTCCTCGGGGATGGAAAACTGCAGCAAACTGTATGAACAGAAACAAACAGAAGCCCCAATCGCAGCTGGAGGTGGGGCGAGGCTGCCCCAGCAGGGACACAACGGGGCAGCCGCCCTCCACCAGATCAGGAAAACAACCGCGCCATTCCCCGGCCAGCAGGAAGGCGAGTGCCGCTGCAAGGCTCCGCAAGGGAGGTGGGCGGCAGAGGGGTGTTTGTGCGCGGCCGCGCGCCTTCAGCGGCAACTCCCCTGGTGCCCCCTTCTCTAGTCCAGCCAGGCCTAAAATGCTCAGTGCTTAGAAGGCGGGTGGGGAACCTAAGGCCTGGGTGCTTGGGGCTCCTCCACCGTCGCCCCCTCCCCACGCCGTGGGGCTGGAGCGCACAAAGCGACTAGGCTGGGCCCTGCAGTGCTCTGGCGCCAGGGGGACGTTTCTCCGCTCAGCTGGGGGCCAGGCAGGGAGGCTTTTCTGTCGGTTGGTTTGTCTGTCACCTGTTTGCCCCCCAATTCTCAGCCACTCCCCCCCTCTCCCCACACGCCCCCACCCAGGACGCTCTCGGCCTCTGCAGGAGGCACAGCCGGGCACTGGGCGGCACTGCGGGCAGCCAGGGCCAGAGCATCCCCCCCCACAGCGCCCCCCGCCGAACTGCCCCCCCCCCCCGGGCACAGTGGGGATTCAGCGGGCACCCGGCCCCGCCCCCAGACAGCGAGCAGCGCGGGGAGCAGGGCTCAGGCCGCCCCGCCCCCCCGCGTGCGGGACACGTTCTGTGCGTGCCCCGCCCGCGGGAACCACCCCTCGAGGGCGCGCGGCTCCCCGGCGGGGGGAAGGGGCACGTGACACTCCCGGGCCCCGGTGGCCCGCAGCCCCCCCTCCCCGAGACACCCACGTGACTGGAGCCCGGGTCAGCTCCCGCGCCCGGCACCACCTGGGGGGGGGGTCACAGGGGCGCTGCTCCCCGGGGAGGCAGCAGCGCCGGGGGGGCCAGAAATCGCCCCCCCACCTCCGCCAGGGGCCGCCCTGCCGATGTCCAGCCTGGGGCCCGGAGAGAAGCAGGCGGGGGGGGGGGGGGGGGGGCTCCACGTCACTGCCAGCTCCCGCCCCGCCCCCCAGGCTCCGCCCCTCAGCGCCCCCCGCAGCGTTTTCCCGCCCGCCTCGTGGGCGCGAGCGTCCCGGGAGTTTCCCGCCCAGCCAGCGCCGCCCGCGCCTGCGCTCTCCCGCGCCCTGTCCCCTCCTGCCCCCCCCAGTGCCAAGGCCCCCCCCGGCCCCTCCCCCTCCCTCCTGCCCCCCCAGTGCCGAGCACCCCCCCGGCCCCTCACCCCCTCCTGCCCCCCCAGTGCCGAGCACCCCCCGGCCCCTCACCCCCTCCTGCCCCCCCAGTGCCGAGCACCCCCCGGCCCCTCACCCCCTCCTGCCCCCCCAGTGCCGAGCACCCCCCCGGCCCCTCACCCCCTCCTGCCCCCCCAGTGCCGAGCACCCCCCCCGGCCCCTCACACCCAGCCTGCTCCTACACCTCACCCCTGTCCAGACACCCCTCCCCCAGCCCGCTCCCCCACCTTCCCTCGCGCCCCCTTCTCCCCCAGGCCAGACACCCCACCCCCAGCCCGCTCCCCCACCTTCCCTCTCGCCCCCTCCTCCTCCGGGCCAGACACCAACAAGGGGCGGGGCAGCTTCGCACTCGGACCCAGGATTCGCTCGCGCCCCCGCGCGCTCCTCGGACCTTCCTGTCATGGCGGCGCCGGCCGCCCAGTCAGACAACGCCCCCCTGCGACAGCCCATTGGCCGAACCAGAGGCAGGATCCCCTTTGCTGACAGCCCATTGGGCGACACTATCCTCCGCCAAGGCTGTCTTCCGAAAGCCCATTGGCTGGCACACAGCCAGGAACCACCCCTAAGTCACAGACAATTCGAGGACAGAGCAGCCCATTAAGATCCGCCCCGGACAGCCTATTGGTCGAGAGCAGTGGCAGGTCATTCCCCCTAGTCACACCGCATTCGCAGACAGAGCTGTCCGTTAAGATGCAGCCGGGTCAGCCTATTGGGTGCCTCTGATTCAGAACACGCCCCTTAGTCACAGCCCATTCGCGGACAGAAGAGTCTGTTATAATCCACCCCGGACAACCTATTGGCCGCCAGCAGCCCCAGAACACGCCTTGAGTCACCGCCCATTGGCGCACGGAGCAGTCCGTTAAGAGTCACCTCGGACAGCCTCAGATTGGGCGCCACAGATTCCGAACACGCCCTTTACTCTCAGCCCATTCGCGGACAGAACAGTCTGTTACGATCAGTCCGGGACAGTCTCTCGGCCAGCCTTAGTGTAGGGATAACATAGTCAAGTATGAAACATGATTCCCCAAGTGGAAGTGACTCCCCAGAATTTGTTCCCCACAACTAAAAGTCTAAGGAGGAGAAGTTTGTGTGTGGGATCCTGGCGCGGAGCCTGGTGTGTGGGATGAGGGGGCCGGGGGCAGGAGGGGAGAGGGCTGCGCGGAGCCTGGTGTGTGGGATGAGGGGGCCGCGGGCAGGAGGGGAGAGGGCTGCGCGGAGCCTGGAAATAACGAGCTTCTTACTTTGCCTGCTGTCAAAGGGCAAGACTGGGGCCACGTGGCGTGCGGAGCAGGGACAGCAGCTGGGGGCGATGGAATTACACGTGCATTACCCGCAATGACCACCGAGCGGCACTGTGGAGGCGCTTCGGAATTACACGTGCATTACCCGCAATGACCACCGAGCGGCACTGTGGAGGCGCTACGGAATTACACGTGCATTACCGCCGGTGACTACCGAGTGTCACTGTTGCTCTGCTAAGGGCCGTTATTTCCGAATACAAAAGATTGTTCTTAGGGTAGAAATGCCCCATTCCGAACTAAGAACACGCTGGGCGGGGCTATGCCGCGGGGCGGGGCTATGATAGGGGCGGGGCGCGCTGCGACGTGCCCCGGGAGGCCGCACTATGAGAACTACAAGTCCCAGGATGCGTCGCTAACACTTGGAGTGACAGGAGCGCGGGACCAACCGCGTCGCTCCCTGGTCAATGCCCCGTTGTGATGTCACTTCCGCTGCACCCGCCCAACCGAACAGCGCCGGGCCTGCCCTGGCCCTGCAATGGCCGATGGGAGCTGCGGACAGGGGCACTCAGTTTCCCACAAGACACTGCGGCTACTTTCCCTACTCCCCCTCATCCGGCCCCTCCCCATTGCTGGGCGGGGCTCCTGCCTCAGAGACGGCAGCGTCCGCAGCTGATGCCCCGCCCCCACTCGGGAGAGGAGACTCCGCGGCAACCCCTCCCCCCCAAACTCCTCCCCGCCCCGTGCAGTCTGATCCCCCCCAAACTCCTCCCCGCCCCGTGCAGTCTGATCCCCCCTCAAACTACTCCCCCCCCGTGCAGTCTGATCCCCCCAAACTTCCCCCCGCCCCGTGCAGTCTGATCCTCCCCCCCGTGTAGTCTGATCCCCCCCAAACTCCTCCCCGCCCCGTGCAGTCCGATCCCCCCAAACTCTTCCCCGCCCCGTGCAGTGCGATCCCCCCAAATTCCTCTCCCCCCGTGCAGTATGATCCCCCCAAACTCCTCCCCGCCCCGTGCAGTCCGATCCCCCCCAAACTCCTCCCCCCCGTGCAGTCTGATCCTCCCCCCCGTGCAGTCTGATCCCCCCATACTCCCCCCCGCCCCGTGCAGTCTGATCCCCCCCAAACTCCTCCCCGCCCCGTGCAGTCCGATCCCCCCCAAACTCTTCCCCGCCCTGTGCAGTCCGATCCCCCCAAACTCCTCCCCGCCCCGTGCAGTCTGATCTCCCCCAAAACTCCTCCCCGCTCCGTGCAGTCTGATCCTCCCCCCCGTGCAGTCTGATCCCCCCAAACTCCTCCCCGCTCCGTGCAGTCCGATGCCCCCCAAACTCCTCTCCCCCCCGTGCAGTCTGATCCCCCCAAACTCCTCCCCGCCCCGTGCAGTCCGATGCCCCCCAAACTCCTCTCCCCCCCGTGCAGTCTGATCCCCCCAAACTCCTCCCCGCCCCGTGCAGTCCGATGCCCCCCAAACTCCTCTCCGCCCCGTGTAGTCTGATCCCCTCCCCAAACTCCTCTCCGCCCCGTGCAGTCTGAACCCCTCCCCAAACTTCTCGCCGCCCCGTGGAGTCTGATCCTCCCCCCCGTGCAGTCTGATCCCCCCCCAAACTCCTCCCCGCCCCGTGCAGTCTGATCCTCCCCACGTGCAGTCTGATCCCCCCCAAACTCCTCTCCCCCCCGTGCAGTCTGATCCCCCCCAAACTCCTCCCCCGCAGAGCCTGCAGTGCGGGATGAGGGGGCCGGGGGCAGGAGGGGAGAGGGCTGCGCGGAGCCTGCAGTGCGGGATGAGGGGGCCATGGGCAGGAGGGGAGAGGGCTGCGCGGAGCCTGCAGTGCGGGATGAGGGGGCCGGGGGCAGGAGGGGAGAGGGCTGTGCGGAGCCTGGAGTGCGGGATGAGGGGGCCATGGGCAGGAGGGGAGAGGGCTCCGCGGAGCCTGGAAATAACGAGCTTCTTACTTTGCCTGCTGTCAAAGGGCAAGACTGGGGCTACGTGGCGTGCGGAGCAGGGACAGCAGCTGGGGGCGATGGAATTACACGTGCATTACCCGCAATGACCACCGAGCGGCACTGTGGGGGCGCTACGGAATTACACGTGCATTACCCGCCATGACCACCGAGCGGCACTGTGGGGGCGCTACGGAATTCCACGTGCATTACCCGCAATGACCACCGAGCGGCACTGTGGAGGCGCTACGGAATTACACGTGCATTACCCGCAATGACCACCGAGCGGCACTGTGGAGGCGCTACGGAATTACACGTGCATTACCTGCAATGACCACCGAGCGGCACTGTGGAGGCGCTACGGAATTACACGTGCATTACCCGCAATGACCACCGAGCGGCACTGTGGGGGCGCTTCGGAATTACACGTGCATTACCCGCAATGACCACCGAGCGGCACTGTGGGGGCGCTACGGAATTACACGTGCATTACCGCCGGTGACTACCGAGCGGCACTGTTGCTCTGCTAAGGGCCGTTATTTCCGAATAAAAAAGATTGTTCTTAGGGTAGAAATGCCCCATTCCGAACTAAGAACACGCTGGGCGGGGCTATGCCGGGGGGCGGGGCTATGATAGGGGCGGGGCGCGCTGCGACGTGCCCCGGGAGGCCGCACTCTGAGAACTACAAGTCCCAGGATGCGTCGCTAACACTTGGAGTGACAGGAGCGCGGGACCAACCGCGTCGCTCCCTGGTCAATGCCCCGTTGTGATGTCACTTCCGCTGCACCCGCCCAACCGAACAGCGCCGGGCCTGCCCTGGCCCTGCAATGGCCGATGGGAGCTGCGGACAGGGGCACTCAGTTTCCCACAAGACACTGCGGCTACTTTCCCTACTCCCCCTCATCCCGCCCCTCCCCATTGTTGGGCGGGGCTCCTGCCTCAGAGACGGCAGCGTCCGCAGCTGATGCCCCGCCCCCACTCGGGAGAGGAGACTCCGCGGCAACCCCTCCCCCCCAAACTCCTCCCCGCCCCGTGCAGTCTGATCCCCCCAAACTCCTCCCCGCCCCGTGCAGTCTGCTCCCCCCCAAACTCCTCTCCGCCCCGTGCAGTCTGATCCCCCCCAAACTCCTCCCCGCCCCGTGCAGTCCGATCCCCCCCAAACTCCTCCCCGCCCAATGCAGTGTGAACCCCCCCAAATTCCTCTCCGCCCCGTGCAGTCTGCTCCCTCCAAACTCCTCCCCGCCCCGTGCAGTCTGCTCCCCTCCCCAAACTCCTCCCCGCCCCCTGCAGACTGATCACCCCCAAAATTTCTCTCCGCCGCGTGCAGTCCGATCCCCCCCAACCTCCTCTCCGCCCCGTGCAGTCCGATCCCCTCCCAAAGTCCTCCCTGCCCCGTGCAGTCCGATCCCCCCCAAGCTCCTCCCCCCCGTGCAGTCCGCTCCCCCCCAAACTCCTCCCCGCCCCGTGCAGTCCGCTCCCCCCAAACTCCTCCCCGCCCCGTGCAGTCCGCTCCCCCCCAAACTGCTCCCCGCCCCGTGCAGTCTGCTCCCCCCAAACTGCTCCCCACCCCGTGCAGTCTGATCCCCCCCAAACTGCTCCCCACCCCGTGCAGTCTGCTCCCCCCAACTCCTCCTCACCCCGTGCAGTCTGATCCCCACCAAACTCCTCTCCGCCCCGTGCAGTCTGCTCCCCCCCACCAAACTCCTCTCCGCCCCGTGCAGTCTGCTCCCCCCAAGTCCTCCCCGCCCCGTGCAGTCTGCTCCCCCTCACCACCAAACTCCTCTCCGCCCCGTGCAGTCTGCTCCCCCCCCAAACTCCTCCTCGCCCCGTGCAGTCTGATCCCCCCCAAACTCCTCGCCCCATGCAGTCTGATTCCCCCCAAACTCCTCGCCCCGTGCAGTCTGATCTCCTACCCCCCACAAAACTCCTCCCCCCGTGCAGTCTGATCCCCCCCAAACTCCTCGCCCCGTGCAGTCTGATCTCCTACCCCCCACAAAACTCCCCCCGTGCAGTCTGATCCCCCCCAAACTCCTCCCCCCCCGTGCAGTTTGATCCCCTACCCCCCAAACTCCTCCCCGCCCCATGCAGTCTGATCCCCCACCACCACCAAACTCCTCTCCCCCCCATGCAGTCTGCTCCCCCCAACACCAAATTTCCCAGCCGGCTTGTGTGGGGACTGGCAGCGGGACAGGCTGATGCTGCTGTTGCCTTCGAAAGTGCAGCGGGGAGCGTGAGGCGGGTGGGGGGGGGAGGGGGGGCGGCTGCCTCTGCTGCGTCTCGTTCACAAGCCCAGAGGGGCCGCGCGAGGATTTTCCGGAGACCCCGAGGAGTTTTCTGCCGCTCACTTCTGTGTCCCAGCTGAGTTCCTGCCGGTCAGTGGCCCCGCCCCCAGACCAGGCCACGCCCCTGCCATTAATGACGGAGCCTGGGACCCGTCTGTGTGCCACACAAACCCACGTGTCACTCGCCGGGGAGCCGATAGAACGTGCCCCGCGTTCCATCATTTGCATGCACCGCGCCAGGGCAATGACGTCACTAGCAGTGCGCTGCTGTTCGTAGCCGGCAGTGGCAGCTTCGCACCGAGCCGGGCCACGAGGCAGCGGGCGCAGCGCTGGGGGCGGAGCTACAGGGGAGCGGCCCGGCCGGGCGGGGTGCACACTGGGGCGCCCAAGGGCTGAGATCCGGGCGGGGCAGCGTCACGCTCTGACCTCGCTGCCGCCTCCCGCCGCCTCTCCCTTGGGGCCGGGTGGCGCGGACCGGAAGCCGCTGCACTGCCCGGATTTCCTGGGGAACACGCTCCCTGTGACGTCAGGGCCTGCCACAGAGGCAGGGCGCCACCCCGGCCAAGCAAGGAGCAGAGCTAGGGTTGCCAGATGGTTTCACCAAAATACCAGGCACGCCTGACATGACATCACAATCTGCATTCCATCTGATTTAGAAAATACCAGACATTTATCAGAGGAGTAGCCGCGTTAGTCTGAATCTGCAAAAGCAGCGAGGAGTCCAGTGGCACAGAACTCCTTGCCGCTTTCGCGGACATTGAGAAAATATAAATTTGTTTCCCGAAGAAAAAGCTGAAAGCCTGGACCGTCCAGTTCAAAACCGGACACCTGGCAACCATAAGCAGAGTGGTGCCTTGTCGGAGCGGTTCCAGCCTCCGCTCTGCTGTCCTTCCTCTGCCCCACGTACCACGGGAGCTGGTGGCCTACGCTGGCTGCACCGCCGCAGGAAACCTCCAACCCCAGTCGCTGTCCCAGCCAGGCACCCCGTGTCTGAACCCGTCCCGCCTGGCCCCGTGTCTCCTGCCTACCACCCGCTGACCTGGCACCAGCTGAGCGCTCGTACCTGGGCACCTTCCGGTCACGGTTCCCAGTCGGTTGCTGTCAGGCTGTGGACCGAGCAAACGTCACTTCCGGTCCGTGGGACTGAACGCACGTGGCACCGGCATGATGCGAGGCCGCTCCTTGTTGCCCCACGTCGGATACAAAAGGAGCAGCTACCGCGCGGCAGTTAGGGCCTCGTGCTGAAACGCGCTGCAGCAGTGCTACTCTTCCCTGCCCCTCTCATCCCAGTTGCATGCTCCAGATGGGAGGGGAGGGGTGTCGCTTTCCAGGAGCTACTGCTGCCAGGGCACCGTCTGACTGGCACACGTCAGACGCACACGCCCGTGCAACAGCCACTCACCCTGCCAAATGCTCACACGCAGGGATGCGTGTACACACTCACAAACGCGAATTAACAGATTAACACGCCTGGGCGCCCACTCGTGCCCTCGCTCAGATGCTCACACACGCATCTGCTCAATCTGCCCGCACGCAGGCACGTGCACACACACGCAAATGGACACTTGCGGACGCACACACTTGCACTCATACTTACGTGCGCACGCATGCACGCCGAGTAACAGTCGCCTAGAAGGACTCACCAATAATATCAAACTCAAAAGCCAAAGATTAGATCAATTAGGAGACAACTATTCCCACGAGGCCCTAATCCATGGCTGGGGCTCCTCGGTGCTGCTGGGAGACCAAGTCTTTATTTCAATCCCAGTTTTGCCAACTCTCGGCATGCGTGACGCTAGGTCAATTGGCAGCCTACTCACTTAGTTTTCCGTATGATCCTAGACACGTTAAGTATCGCCAGCCAGGAGATTCGGGGAGGGTGGCGGGGGGGGGGGGGGGGGATTAATGACATTTTTAAAAATACAAAAATCGGTGTTCAGTTTCTGTTGTAGATAAACCTATGTACTTCATATGACTTGACACTGTGCCTCTCCATATAACCTTGTCACTTTGTATTAATCCATATGACCTTGTCACTTTGTATTAGAACTTGAATCCATATAACCTTGTAACTTAGTTTTCTACATAGGGTTCTAATACAGAGTATATAGTTAAAGAGGTAAAAATGTCATTTGCTAGGAGTAGAATAAGATCTTTCCCCCACTCTCTCCCCCCACTCTGTAATCAATTGCCCAGTTGAATGAACGAGGTGTGAATGAGTAACACTTGGGAGCCAAGCACCTCCAGAGAGCTACACCAGTTGAAAAGGGGGTAGAAGCCAGACCCAAGGTGTCAAGAGGGCTCAAGAAAGAAGAGCAGACATATTGAAGGCCTTGGGGATTAGAAGCAAGCACCTTCTTTGGAAAACACCCTCTCTTAACAGACAGCACCCACAAAGGGACCAAAGGACACAGACCCAGATTTTGAATCTGGGATATATTTGCATAAGAGGGAAGCTGCTATAAAAGTGAGTTGTCTTGCAGAGGACTCCGGGTCTCATCTTGTCACCATCGGAGCATCGATCCCGATCAGCAGAAGCCCGGCTCCACCCCTCCCCCATCTAACTCACCTGGCCAGTGAAGTTAAGGGGAGCAACAAGTTGGTAACAACAGCAAGACGGAGTGTGCTTGTGCACGTGTGTGTGTGTGTGTGTGTGTGAGAGTGAGTGAGTGACACAGAATAATCAATACTTATCATATGCATGTGGTAAATAAATATATATATATATATATATAAAAATTAATGTGTGTGTGTGTGATCAATAAATGTGGCGTGTTGCCTTATCCCTCTGAAAAAGATCCCGAGTACTTCTTTTAAGTACAACACTGTGACTTTTGTACTTCGTATTTTCAAGTTCTTCCACCACGAGCCAGAGGGCCTTTTCTCAGGGACCCGTACCACGCTCGCAAACGTCTGTGCGGCCCTCCCTCGATACTTACCTTGAGCCAATTGCTATTTGCTCTTCTTCCATAGATCGCTGTCTGGTTTCCATCTGCCGGCAGGGTCTCGGGAGGGTGGCTCCTTTCGGTCTCTGCCACCACATGGCCAGCCTCTCATCTCCTCCAAGTCTACAGGGACCGAAAAAGAGACAGAGAACGGTTAGGAGCTAGGCCACCCTAGATGTGTGGAAAGGACAGACACGTGCGTCACCTGGCTGCTGCTCACTGGAGCCCAGTGTTGCCTCTAACATTTCCCCTCCAGGAGCGGAGTGAGTTTTGTCTCGTGCTCCAAGATCGAGGTCACGTGCCCTTCTTCGGATGCCTGCCACCCAGGCGAAGACATGTCTCGTCTGTGTTTTTAAAACGTTCTGGAAGAAAGAGTACTAACACAAGGGAGAATTAACAAGGTCATTTAAACTGTAAATATTTGTTTGATATGAAGTCAAATAAAAGGAAAATTAATACTGCAACATTTTCAGTGGCCAACCTCCTCTCCTCTCCTCTCCTCTCCCCTCCCCTGCCCCCTCCAGCTGGCCTAGATGATCTCTCCGGGTCCCTTATGGTAAAGCCCGCCCCGGGACCCTGTGCTGAGGTGACAAGTTCTTCACAAGATACTGGGTATGTAAACTTTTTACGGAAAAGCGTCCGTGGCCAATCTAGTCGCGCTTTTCTGCAAAAAAGCCCCAATCGCCATTTTCGCCATCGGGGCTTTTTTGCGGAAAAGAACTCTCTGCTGTCTACACTGGCCCTTTTGCGCAGAAGTCTTTCGGAAAAAGACTTTTGCCCGAACGGGAGCAGCATAGTATTCCCGCAGAAGCACTGACAATCTTACATGAGATCGTCAGTGCTTTTGCGGAAATTCAAGCGGCCAGTGTAGACAGCTGGCAAGTTTTTCCGCAAAAGCAGATGATTAGCACACTTTCCTAGTTGAAAATCCAAGGAGAAGAAAGGGGAGAATTGCAAATCAAGACTCTCTTAAGGTGTCTGAAAGCTACTTTGGTCTGGGCCGGTACTCAGTGGTACCAAGGCAGACTTTTCTGTGGCTCGGTTGTCTAATGCCACACTAGAACAAGTCTACCACACCGAACGAAAGAGCAGACAATTACATGAAAGGGAAAAAAGGTGGCTTGGCAGAGAATTTGCTTCCGGACAAAAACAAGAGACTGCGGTGGTTAAAGAAGAACGGGAGGCATACCTGTGCATAAACCAATTCACCAGAAACCTTCTGAACAACCAGTTCAGTCACATGTCCTTACAGGGACAAGCACCTTAATGACGGTAGCCCTGACATTTTATTTTGCAGACGATTCTACTTGTGGAAGGGCTGCTGGAGTGAAACTTGAGGCCCAAGCAGGAGGAAAGTTTGATTTTCTAGTACCAAATAGAAAAACAATAATAGAACAAAAAGGCTAAAAGATGCCTAAGGGCGGAGATAGGGTCCAGAATGACTTAGACAAATTGGAGGATTGGGCCACAAGAAATCTGATGAGGTTCAACAAGGACAAGTGTACAGTCCTGCACTTGGGATGGCAGAATCCCAAGCATAGTTACAAGCTGGGGACCAACCAGTTAAGTAGTAGTTCTGCAGACAGGACCTGGGGGTTACAGTGGATGAGAAGCTGGAGATGAGTCAACAGTGTGCCCTTGTAGCCAAGAAGGCTAATGGCATATTAGGTTGCATTAAGAGGAGCATTGCCAGTAGATCCAGAGATGTCATTATTCCCCTTTATTCGGCTTTGGTGGGGCCACATCTGGAGTACTGTGTCCAGTTCTGGGCCCCCCACTACAGAAGGGATGTGGACACATTGGAGAGGGTCCAGCAGAGGACAACCAAAACGATTAGGGGGCTGGAGCAATTGCTCTATGAAGAGGCTGAGGGATTTAGGTTTCTTTAGTCTGAAGAGGAGACCATGAGGGGGGATTTTATAGTAGCCTTCAACTTCCTTATAAGGACACAGGAACGCAAGGTAACCTGTTCTCCCAACTCTCGCTTTCAGACGGGGTGGGGAACCTTATTGGGGGGGCGGAAGGCACACACTAGTAGGGTTGCCAGATGGTTTCAGCAAAAAAAAAAAAAAAAAAAAAAAAAAAAAAAAAGGGGCCAGGAAAATTTTTGTTGAGGGAAAGAAGCCAACCAAACAAAAAAACCCCACCAGGAACATTTTTGTTGAGCAAAATCCAGTTGTGACCCCTTTAATTAGTCAGCCAATCTCCCCGCCCCGGCTTATTTCTGCTGGGCACAGAGGAAAAGCAGAAAATACTGGACATTTTGTATGTCCGGTATTTTCTAAATTTATTTACCGGACAAAAAGTGCAACTACCGGGCTGTCTGGCTCAGTGCTAGACACCTGGCAACCCTACACACAAGTGTGAAGAAAAAAAAATCCCAAACCCCACCATCCGCATTAACACATGCCCCAACTGAGAAGGAGGAAGAGGCTTCCCACATTCCCCTCGCACACAAGGCTTCCCTTGTGAGGAGGGCGGGGCGGGGGGCGGGGCGGGGCAGGCTAGCAGAATTTGTCTGCTCCAATCTGGCCACCCAGAGAAATAAAAAAGCAAATTGAAAGAGCCAGACGAATACCTAGAAACCATCTACTTCAAGACAGACCCAAGAAAACCAACAATAGAACACCACTTGTCATCACCTACAACCCCCAACTTAAACCTGTCCAACACATTATCAATAAACTACAGCCTATATTGGAACAGGATACCATACTCAAAGAGGCTCTGGGAGACAGACCCATAGTCTCCTATAGACAACCACCTAACCTCAAGATCATTCTTACCAACCACCACAGGACATACCACACTAATACCAACCCTGGTACCTTCCCTTGCAACAAACCCCGTTGCCAGCTTTGTCCACATATTCATTCTGCTGATACCATTATTGGACCCAACCAAGTGAGTTATAAGATCAAGAACACATATTCCTGCGCATCCAGAAATATAATCTATGCTATCGTGTGCCGAAAGTGTCCGTCTGCTATGTACATTGGACAAACATCTCAGACACTTCGCCAAAGGATTAATGCCCACAAAACAGATATCAGACAAGATCACAAAGAGAAAACAGTTTCTTGCCATTTTAACCAGAAAGGACACTCTCTCAATGACTTGACCACCTGCATTCTGCTACAAAGACCTTTTACATCTGCACTTGAAAGGGAATCCTCTGAACTGTCATTCATGTTAAAATTCGACACTTTCCAACAAGGACTTAGTTCAAATGTTTGTTATCTCACCCATTACCAAGATAGTTTCCCCAATTATCACCTCTAATACCATTAACTCACAAACATCCCACTCTCCCTACCTCTAATATCATCAATTCACAGACACTTACCTTCCTTCCCCCTCCCCCCCACCGCATCCCCCTCCTGTTCTGCAATGTGATTTGTCCTTTTCATATTTGTTCTTTTTTTTAATTGTATCCTTTGGTATATACGGTTGTGACTACTTTCTTCCACTATTTGATCTGAGGAAGTGGGTCTGGCCCACGAAAGCTCATCATCTAATAAACCATCTTGTTAGTCTTTAAAGTGCTACATTGTCCTGCATTTTGCTTCAACTACCCCAGGCTAACACGGCTACATTTCTATCACCAATCTGGAGGGGAGCTAGAGCGTTAGTGTGGGAACCTTGAGTCTCGAGGGCCACACTCACGTGAGCTGGGGTATTAGGTTCCTCACCCCTGCTTTAAAAACAAAACCTCTTACTCTTAAAAATCGATCCCCGTATCTCTGGTCGGACCAGCTTCACGCAGGTCCTCGGGGATGGAAAACTGCAGCAAACTGTATGAACAGAAACAAACAGAAGCCCCAATCGCAGCTGGAGGTGGGGCGAGGCTGCCCCAGCAGGGACACAACGGGGCAGCCGCCCTCCACCAGATCAGGAAAACAACCGCGCCATTCCCCGGCCAGCAGGAAGGCGAGTGCCGCTGCAAGGCTCCGCAAGGGAGGTGGGCGGCAGAGGGGTGTTTGTGCGCGGCCGCGCGCCTTCAGCGGCAACTCCCCTGGTGCCCCCTTCTCTAGTCCAGCCAGGCCTAAAATGCTCAGTGCTTAGAAGGCGGGTGGGGAACCTAAGGCCTGGGTGCTTGGGGCTCCTCCACCGTCGCCCCCTCCCCACGCCGTGGGGCTGGAGCGCACAAAGCGACTAGGCTGGGCCCTGCAGTGCTCTGGTGCCAGGGGGACGTTTCTCCGCTCAGCTGGGGGCCAGGCAGGGAGGCTTTTCTGTCGGTTGGTTTGTCTGTCACCTGTTTGCCCCCCAATTCTCAGCCACTCCCCCCCTCTCCCCACACGCCCCCACCCAGGACGCTCTCGGCCTCTGCAGGAGGCACAGCCGGGCACTGGGCGGCACTGCGGGCAGCCAGGGCCAGAGCATCCCCCCCACAGCGCCCCCCGCCGAACTGCCCCCCCCCGGGCACAGGGGGGGATTCAGCGGGCACCCGGCTCCGCCCCCAGGCAGCGAGCAGCGCGGGGAGCAGGGCTCAGGCCGCCCCGCCCCCCCGCGTGCGGGACACGTTCTGTGCGTGCCCCGCCCGCGGGAACCACCCCTCGAGGGCGCGCGGCTCCCCGGCGGGGGGAAGGGGCACGTGACACTCCCGGGCCCCGGTGGCCCGCAGCCCCCCCTCCCCGAGACACCCACGTGACTGGAGCCCGGGTCAGCTCCCGCGCCCCAAAGGGGGGGCCACAGCCCCGTTCCCCCGGCACCACGTGGGGGGGGTCACAGGGGCGCTGCTCCCCGGGGAGGCTGCAGCGCCGGGGGGGGCAGAAATCGCCCCCCCACCTCCGCCAGGGGCCGCCCCGCCGATGTCCAGCCTGGGGCCCGGAGAGAAGCAGGCGGGGGGGGGGGCTCCACGTCACTGCCAGCTCCCGCCCCGCCCCCCAGGCTCCGCCCCTCAGCGCCCCCCGCAGCGTTTTCCCGCCCGCCTCGTCAGCGCGAGCGTCCCGGGAGTTTCCCGCCCAGCCAGCGCCGCCCGCGCCCTGTCCCCTCCTGCCCCCCCCAGTGCCAAGGCCCCCCCCGGCCCCTCCCCCTCCCTCCTGCCCCCCCAGTGCCGAGCACCCCCCCGGCCCCTCACCCCCTCCTGCCCCCCCAGTGCCGAGCACCCCCCCGGCCCCTCACCCCCTCCTGCCCCCCCAGTGCCGAGCACCCCCCGGCCCCTCACCCCCTCCTGCCCCCCCAGTGCCGAGCACCCCCCGGCCCCTCACCCCCTCCTGCCCCCCCAGTGCCGAGCGCCCCCCCCCCGGCCCCTCACCCCCTCAGTGCCAAGGCCCCCCCCGGCCCCTCACACCCAGCCTGCTCCTACACCTCACCCCTGTCCAGACACCCCACCCCCAGCCCGCTCCCCCACCTTCCCTCGCGCCCCCTTCTCCCCCAGGCCAGACACCCCACCCCCAGCCCGCTCCCCCACCTTCCCTCGCGCCCCCTCCTCCCCCGGGCCAGACACCAACAAGGGGCGGGCTGGGGGCGGGGAGCTTCGCACTCGGACCCAGGATTCGCTCGCGCCCCCGCGCGCTCCTCGGACCTTCCTGTCATGGCGGCGCCGGCCGCCCAGTCAGACAACGCCCCCCTGCGGCAGCCCATTGGCCGAACCAGAGGCAGGATCCCCTTTGCTGACAGCCTATTGGGCGACACTATCCTCCGCCAAGGCTGTCTTCCGAAAGCCCATTGGCTGGCACACAGCCAGGAACCACCCCTAAGTCACAGACAATTCGAGGACAGAGCAGCCCATTAAGATCCACCCCGGACAGCCTATTGGTCGAGAGCAGTGGCAGGTCATTCCCCCTAGTCACACCGCATTCGCAGACAGAGCTGTCCGTTAAGATGCAGCCGGGTCAGCCTATTGGGTGCCTCTGATTCAGAACACGCCCCTTAGTCACAGCCCATTCGCGGACAGAAGAGTCTGTTATAATCCACCCCGGACAACCTATTGGCCGCCAGCAGCCCCAGAACACGCCTTTAGTCACCGCCCATTGGCGCACGGAGCAGTCCGTTAAGAGTCACCTCGGACAGCCTCAGATTGGGCGCCACAGATTCCGAACACGCCCTTTACTCTCAGCCCATTCGCGGACAGAACAGTCTGTTACGATCAGTCCGGGACAGTCTCTCGGCCAGCCTTAGTGTAGGGATAACATAGTCAAGTATGAAACATGATTCCCCAAGTGGAAGTGACTCCCCAGAATTTGTTCCCCACAACTAAAAGTCTAAGGAGGAGAAGTTTGTTAAGTAGAAGAAGCATAGAAGTGTTTAGATTTATCCTTGTGAAAGTGTTTAGATTTAGTGTTATCAAGCTTGAGAAGTGTTTAGATTTATAATTGTTATTATTATTATTATTATTTGTTAGGATTGTTTAATTATAAATCTAAACATTTTTGCCCCTCTAGAATATAATTGGTTAGGAATGTAATATTAGGTCATGTAACTTCAAACTGTTAAAAATATACTACTATGTAGCCAGAAACAGCTCCCCTCGCTGTGCGCCAGGGCACGCTCAAACTTACTGTTACACAATTGACAACCGTTCTCTTCAAAGCATTGTGAAGCACTTACCCCTAATCGCAAAGTGAAGCATTGTAACTATAACAGTAACTAACTCAGCACTCAGAGAGAGAATGTTTTAAGAAATGCCACCCAGAAACTTTTGTAACTTTTTGTAACTACAACTCTTGTATTATTATGCAAAATACTGTATGGGAAACATTCATTAGGGAATGTACATAAGAGAGAGAGTGCTTGGACGATGAATGAATGGTTGTGAGAGGTGCCAGCCTGAGAACGCAGCAACAAAGGGCTGAAGAAGGCGTCAGATGCCAGTGCAATTGGCTCCCCGTAGCCGTTTCTAACACACACATGAGCCGCTCTGATTTGGCTTCTAACACTTTTAGCTGCTCGGTTCTGCAAGCGCGGAGAGGAAGCCGCGTCCGATAGATGGAGGTTCTCCGCGACACATTTGGCAGCCTGGACCCCCTGCCTCTGGTCCAAAGAGTCTCAACCAACCCCCGACCCCATGACCCTTGTTCTCAGTGATTCCGCCAGCTGCTTGGTGCCTTTAGTACCCGGCCCCGCTTGCAAAGTCCCCCCCCAGCAGCATGACCCGAGAGCGAAACAAGAGACCCCCCCCCAGCAGCAAAACCCGAGAGCAGCGCGAAAGAACCCCCCCAGCATTGCGACCCAAGGGCGGCGCCAGAGACCCCCCCCCAGCAGCAAGTCCCGAGGGCGGCGCCAGAGACCCTCCCCAGCAGCGTGACCCGAGAGCGAAGCCAGAGACCTCCCCCAGCAGAGTGACCCGAAAACGGTGCCAGAGACCCCCCCCAGCAGCAAGACCCGAGAGCGGCACCACAGACCCGCCCCCAGCAGTGCGACCCAAGAGTGGCGCCAGAGACCCTCCCCCCAGCAGCATCACCAGAGAACGGCGACAGAGATCTCCCCCCCCAGCAGCACGACCTGAGATGGGAGCCAGAGGCCCCCCCCAGCAGCATCACCCGAGAGTGGCGCCAGAGACCCCCCCCAGCAGCATGAGATGAAAGTGGCGACAGAGACCCCACCCCCAAGGAGCGCGACCCGAGACCGGCGCCGGAGACCCCCCCAGAAGCATTACCCGAGAGTGGAGACAGAAACCCCACCCCCAGCACCGCTACCGGAGAGCGGCGCCAGAGACCTCCCCGAACAGCATCACCCGAGAGCGGCCCCAGACACCCACCCAGCAGCAAAACCCGAGAGAGGTGCCAGAGACCCCCCGCAGCAGCATCACCTGATAGCGGGGCCAGTGACACCCCCCGTCTGCAGCATGACCGGAGGGAGGCTCCAGAGACCACCCCCAGTAGTGCGACCCGAGAGCGGCGCCAGAGACCTCCCCCCAGCAGCGCGACCCGAGAGTGGAGACAGAGACCCCACCCCCAGCACCACTACCGAGAGCGGCACCAGAGACCCCCCCTAACAGCGCGACCCGAAAGCGGTAACAGAGACCCCCCCCCAGCAGCACGACCGGAGAGCGAAGCCAGAGACCCCCCCCAGCAGCATGATCCCAAGGAGGCGCCAGAGACCCCCCCAGTAGCGCGACTCGAGAGCGGCACCAGAGATTCCCCGCAGCAGCATAACCCGAGAGAGGCGCCAGACTCCCTCCCAGCAGCACGACCTGAGAGTGGCCCCAAAGACCCCTCCCCCCCAGCAGCGAGACCCGAGAGCAGCGCTAGAGACACCCCCAAGCTGCACGACCCGAGAGCGGCACCAGAATCCCTCCCTGCAGCGAGATCCGAGAGCGGCGTGACTGAAGAGACCTCTCACTCACTAAGGTCTGTGGCTGTGGGAATTCTATCCTTTAGCCCTTCCCCCCCGCCCCTCGCCTATGTATAGGGCCCTCTACAAGAACACCGAGTCAGTCAGCCATGACGCACCACCGCTCTCCCTTGCGCGACTGGCGTACCTGCAGAATTCCCGTTGGCTCCTGAGCCCTTAACCCGTGGAGATGCTCACCTGGAATGCCTGCACGTGAGCTATACAAGGACACGGCAGAAGCAGAGCAAGGACAAAGACACAGACAGAAACAGACAGACAGAACGTATTGGCCAATACGAGAGAGCAACAAGAGAGAAACACATGAGAGGCAGACGGAAACCTTACCGCCTTGCGTCTTCCTCCTCGAGCCAAGCGTCTGCTGAGAAGGACACCGTGTTCCAGAGAAATCAGCACCCCTGACAAACGGAAGCCCTGTTTCTCCCACTACCAAGGAATCACCTCGCGAACCTCCGCTCGGACTCGCTGTCTAAGCAAACCTGACTTCCCTTCCTAGACCCGAGTGCGCCGTAAGCCGAGAGATTTCCAAACCCGACACTTATCTCCCTGTCAGCGATGGCTGCTCCGCTCCCAGCCGGACGGTTCTCGCCTCGCTTCGACCAAGCTCCCGAGCTCGCTGTTCTCGTTTCCGTTCCATCCCCAGACGGGAGGACACCGGGAGGGTTGACTTCTTATCGCTCACTACCGAACACAGCAGAGGGGAAAAAACAAACAAACAACTTAGCTTTTCAGTCCGCAAGGATGCGGCATCGCTTCTCCTCCCACCATCGCACCGCTGCCTCCCACCATCGGCCACCCCCTCCCGCTGCCACTCCAGGAACGCGGAGAGAACGGAGGCCTTGAATATCTATCCACGCTCTGTTGAACTGCCTATGCCCCTTCACCAGTCCCCAAGCCACCAGGCTCCGTGACCCAGCAGGAAGCTCTCTGCCTCAGAAGAAACATACTGCCAGGACGCTTAAAGATTTCAAAGCACGCACCTCTTACTCACACAGAGCCATGGGAAGGCCGAACGCTGAGGACCCTTCACGTGTTCCGAGAATCACGTCCAGGCAGCTCAAGTACATCTCGGACGATTTATTCTCCGCCCACGGCCACGCACTGATTCCTCTGCAAGGGTGGCCAAAAAAGCCCAGCGTTAGCTCTCACTCACTAAAGTCTGTGGCTGTGGGAATTCTATCCTTTAGCCCTTTCCCCCCCTCTCGCCTATGTATCGGGTCCTCTACAAGAACACCGAGTCATTCAGCCATGATGCACCACCGCTCTCCCTTGCGCGACTTGCGAACCTGCTGAATTCCCGTTGGCTCCTGAGCCCTTAACCCTTGGAGATGCTCACCTGGAATGCCTGCAAGTGTGCTGTACAAGGACACGGCAGAAGCAGAGCAAGGACAAAGACACAGACAGAAACAGACAGACAGGACGTATTGGCCAATACGAGAGAGCAACAAGAGAGAAACACATGAGAGGCAGCCAGAAACCTTACCACCTTGCGTCTTCCTCCTTGAGCCAAGCGTCTGCTGAGAAGGACACCGTGTTCCAGAGAAACCAGCACCCCTGACAAACGGGAGCCCTGTTTCTCCCACTACCAAGGAAGCACCTCGGGAACCTCCGCTCGGACTCGCTGTCTAAGCAAACGTGACTTCCCTTCCTAGACCCGAGTGGGCCGTAAGCTGAGAGATTTCCAGACCCGACACTTATCTCCCGGTCAGCGATGGCTGCTCCGCTCCCAGCAGGACGGTTCTCGCCTCGCTTCGACCAAGCTCCCAAGCTCGCCGTTCTCTTTTCCGTTCCATCCCCAGACGGGAGGACACCGGGAGGGTTGACTTCTTATCGCTCGCTACCGAACACAGCTGAGGGGAAAAAACAAACAAACAACTTAGCTTTTCAGTCCGCAAGGACGCGGCATCGCTTCTCCTCCCACCATCGGCCACCCCCTCCCGCTGCCACTCCAGGAACTCGGAGAGAACGGAGGCCTTGAATATCTATCCACGCACTGTTGAACCGCCTACTGCCCCTTCACCAGTCCCCAAGCCACCAGGCTCCGTGCCCCAGCAGGAAGCTCTCTGCCTCAGAAGAAACCTACTGCCAGGACGCTTGAAGATTTCAAAGCACGCATCTCTTACTCACACAGAGCCATGGGAAGGCCGAACGCTGAGGACCCTTCACGTGTTCCGAGAATCACGTCCAGGCAGCTCAAGTCCATCTCGGACGGTATCTTCTCAGCCCACTGCCCAGTCAGTTTCCCAGCTGTTACCCAGTCTGGAGCCAGCAAAGCCCTCGGGCAGGAGTGACAGCAAAGGGCTAGGACCCAGAAGCCGTGTCCAGGGGTCAGTCTGGAGTGCTGTACAAAGCCCAGGACCATCCACATATCCTGTGTGGTGCAACCTGCTGAGTGGAGACAAAGGCTCAGGGCTGCTCTCATACCCTGATCAGACACTTTACTGAATGTGGTGCAGGGAAAAGGTGGACTGATGGCTCCCATGAATGGGCGTGCAGACTGGAGTGAGGAAGGGCCCCGGGATAAGAATATGGATGGGGGTGCAGGCTGGGGGGAGGAAGGGCCCCGGGATAAGCATATGGACGGGGGTGCAGGCTGGGGAGAGGAAGGGCCCCGGGATAAGAGTATGGACGGGGTGCAGGCTGGGGTGAGGAAGCAGGAGGGGAGGGGGCTGCGCGGAGCCTGGCGTGCGGGATGAGGGGGCCATGGGCAGGAGGGGAGAGGGCTGTGCGGAGCCTGGAGTGTGGGATTGTCAGCCGACGGTCAGGGCAGTGAGTCCCTTATGACCGGCTGAAGTTCTTTTAAATTGTGCTTGGTTCTGTTACAGCAACTGAAGGAGTCAGGTTAAAGCTTAAACAGTTACTATTTATTGTTACAGGGTAAACTTAGTTGTTAAATGCTACTACTGTGTTACAGATAACACAGACACTACAAAGGACAGGACAGAAATTACACTAATAAGTCACTTACAGGTACCATGAAACCCTTTGGTTCTCTGAGCTCTTATTAAATGCATGCAAAATAGACACATATTCTCACCCCTGCGTTCCAGACTTGGCGTGGCCAGCGTCTTTCTCTCAATCCCTCGGGAAGAAGTAGGGCGAGGTTGGGCGTCCCACAGACCTCAGGAGACAATCAATACCTGCCAGCAGGTATAGATGATTGGAGCTCAAATAGGGTGGGCTGCTGAACCTCTTTTATACCCCTTGGGTCATGTAGGCTTCTTCCTGGGCTCAAGTGGCCATTAAGGAAAAATGGCTTTGAATGCCAAGTTTCCCACGAAGGGTGCAAAGCATAATTTACACCTGGGAAAATGCAGACAATGGGCACCTCTGGTATGTGATGGGCGAAGATTCCTCTCTGGGACAGTGCAGGCGTGTCAATTACTGGTACTAGCCACCAGGGCGACGGGAGGCCCCGGGTCGTCAGCTAGCCCATTTACTGTCTGGTTTCTGTTTATGGTAGAGTCAGGGACAGGCAGCAAACCTGTGTTCCCACGGCATCAAAGGCTGACTGCCTTTCTCTTGCTCTCTGGGGGGGGGGAAACAAGATGGGGCTCGTGGAAAAACAAGATGGGGTTTTGTGTCTGGCTACAGGGATGAGGGGGCCGGGGGCAGGAGGGGAGAGGGCTGTGCGGAGCCTGGAGTGCGGGATGAGGGGGCCATGGGCAGGAGGGGAGAGGGCTGTGCGGAGCCTGGAGTGCGGGATGAGGGGGCCATGGGCAGGAGGGGAGAGGGCTGCGCGGAGCCTGGTGTGTGGGATGAGGGGGCCGGGGGCAGGAGGGGAGAGGGCTGCGCGGAGCCTGGAAATAACGAGCTTCTTACTTTGCCTGCTGTCAAAGGGCAAGACTGGGGCCACGTGGCGTGCGGAGCAGGGACAGCAGCTGGGGGCGATGGAATTACACGTGCATTACCCGCAATGACCACCGAGCGGCACTGTGGAGGCGCTTCGGAATTACACGTGCATTACCCGGAATGACCACCGAGCGGCACTGTGGAGGCGCTTCGGAATTACACGTGCATTACCTGCAATGACCACCGAGCGGCACTGTGGAGGCGCTTCGGAATTACACGTGCATTACCGCCGGTGACTACCGAGCGGCACTGTTGCTCTGCTAAGGGCCGTTATTTCCGAATAAAAAAGATTGTTCTTAGGGTAGAAATGCCCCATTCCGAACTAAGAACACGCTGGGCGGGGCTATGCCGGGGGGCGGGGCTATGATAGGGGCGGGGCGCGCTGCGACGTGCCCCGGGAGGCCGCACTATGAGAACTACAAGTCCCAGGATGCGTCGCTAACACTTGGAGTGACAAGAGCGCGGGACCAACCGCGTCGCTCCCTGTTCAATGCCCCGTTGTGATGTCACTTCCGCTGCACCCGCCCAACCGAACAGCGCCGGGCCTGCCCTGGCCCTGCAATGGCCGATGGGAGCTGCGGACAGGGGCACTCAGTTTCCCACAAGCCACTGCGGCTACTTTCCCTGCTCCCCCTCATCCCGCCCCTCCCCATTGTTGGGCGGGGCTCCTGCCTCAGAGACGGCAGCGTCCGCAGCTGATGCCCCGCCCCCACTCGGGAGAGGAGACTCCGCGGCAACCCCTCCCCCCCAAACTCCTCCCCGCCCCGTGCAGTCTGCTCCCCCCCAAACTCCTCCCCGCCCCGTGCAGTCTGCTCCCCCCCACCAAACTCCTCCCCGCCCAATGCAGTGTGAACCCCCCCAAACTCCTCTCCCCCCGTGCAGTCTGCTCCCCCCCAACTCCTCCCCGCCCCGTGCAGTCTGCTCCCCCCCACCAAACTCCTCCCCGCCCAATGCAGTGTGAACCCCCCCAAACTCCTCTCCCCCCGTGCAGTCTGCTCCCCCCCAAACTCCTCCCCGCCCCGTGCAGTCTGATCCCCCCAAACTCCTCCCCGCCCCGTGCAGTCTGCTCCCCCCCAAACTCCTCCCCGCCCCGTGCAGTCTGCTCCCCCCCAACCTCCTCCCCCCCCGTGCAGTCTGATCCCCCCAAACTCCTCCCCGCCCCGTGCAGTCTGATCCCCCCAAACTCCTCCCCGCCCCGTGCAGTCTGCTCCCCCCCAAACTCCTCCCCGCCCCGTGCAGTCTGATCCCCCCAAACTCCTCCCCGCCCCGTGCAGTCTGATCCCCCCAAACTCCTCCCCGCCCCGTGCAGTCTGATCCCCCCCAAACTCCTCCCCGCCCCGTGCAGTCTGATCCCCCCCAAACTCCTCCCCGCCCCGTGCAGTCTGATCCCCCCCAAACTCTTCCCCGCCCCGTGCAGTCTGATCCCCCCCAAACTCTTCCCCGCCCCGTGCAGTCTGATCCCCCCAAACTCCTCCCCGCCCCGTGCAGTCTGATCCCCCCCAAACTCCTCCCCGCCCCGTGCAGTCTGATCCCCCCAAACTCCTCCCCGCCCCGTGCAGTCTGATCCCCCCCAAACTCCTCCCCGCCCCGTGCAGTCCGATCCCCCCAAACTCCTCTCCGCCCCGTGCAGTCTGATCCCCCCCAAACTCTTCCCCGCCCCGTGCAGTCTGATCCCCCCAAAACTCCTCCCCGCCCCGTGCAGTCTGATCCCCCCAAAACTCCTCCCCGCCCCGTGCAGTCTGATCCCCCCCAAACTGCTCTCCGCCCCGTGCAGTCTGAACCCCTCCCCAAACTCCTCCCCGCCCCGTGCAGTCTGATCCTCCCCCCCGTGCAGTCTGATCCCCCCCCAAACTCCTCCCCACTCCGTGCAGTCTGATCCCCCCCAAACTCCTCCCCGCCCCGTGCAGTCCGATCCCCCCAAACTCCTCTCCGCCCCGTGCAGTCTGATCCCCCCCAAACTCTTCCCCGCCCCGTGCAGTCTGATCCCCCCAAAACTCCTCCCCGCCCCGTGCAGTCTGATCCCCCCAAAACTCCTCCCCGCCCCGTGCAGTCTGATCCCCCCCAAACTGCTCTCCGCCCCGTGCAGTCTGAACCCCTCCCCAAACTCCTCCCCGCCCCGTGCAGTCTGATCCTCCCCCCCGTGCAGTCTGATCCCCCCCCAAACTCCTCCCCGCTCCGTGCAGTCTGATCCCCCCCAAACTCCTCTCCCCCCCGTGCAGTCTGATCCCCCCCACACTCCCCTCCGCCCCGTGCAGTCTGATCCCCCCCAAAGCTCCTCCCTGCCCCGTGCAGTCTGATCCTCCCCCCCGTGCAGTCTGATCCCCCCCCAAACTCCTCCCCACTCCGTGCAGTCTGATCCTCCCCCCCGTGCAGTCTGATCCCCCCCCAAACTCCTCCCCGCTCCGTGCAGTCTGATCCTCCCCCCCGTGCAGTCCGATCCCCCCCAAACTCCTCCCCGCCCCGTGCAGTCCGATCCCCCCCAAACTCCTCTCCGCCCCGTGTAGTCTGATCCCCTCCCCAAACTCCTCTCCGCCCCGTGCAGTCTGAACCCCTCCCCAAACTCCTCGCCGCCCCGTGGAGTCTGATCCTCCCCCCCGTGCAGTCTGATCCCCTCCCCAAACTCCTCTCCGCCCCGTGCAGTCTGAACCCCTCCCCAAACTCCTCCCCGCCCCGTGCAGTCTGATCCTCCCCACGTGCAGTCTGATCCCCCCCAAACTCCTCTCCCCCCCGTGCAGTCTGATCCCCCCCCCAAACTCCTCCCCCGCAGAGCCTGGATTGCGGGATGAGGGGACCAGGGGCAGGAGGGGAGAGGGCTGTGCGGAGCCTGCAGTGCGGGATGAGGGAGCCATGGGCAGGAGGGGAGAGGGCTGTGCGGAGCCTGCAGTGCGGGATGAGGGGGCCATGGGCAGGAGGGGAGAGGGCTGTGCGGAGCCTGCAGTGCGGGATGAGGGGGCCGGGGGCAGGAGGGGAGAGGGCTGTGCGGAGCCTGCAGTGCGGGATGAGGGGGCCATGGGCAGGAGGGGAGAGGGCTGCGCGGAGGCTGCAGTGCGGGATGAGGGGGCCATGGGCAGGAGCGGAGAGGGCTGCGCGGAGCCTGCAGTGCGGGATGAGGGGGCCATGGGCAGGAGGGGAGAGGGCTGCGCAGAGCCTGGAAATAACGAGCTTCTTACTTTGCCTGCTGTCAAAGGGCAAGACTGGGGCCACGTGGCGTGCGGAGCAGGGACAGCAGCTGGGGGCGATGGAATTACACGTGCATTACCGGCAATGACCACCGAGCGGCACTGTTGCTCTGCTAAGGGCCGTTATTTCCAAATAAAAAAGATTGTTCTTAGGGTAGAAATGCCCCGTTCCGAACTAAGACCCTCTGAGCATAGACACTGAATCCATGTCAAACAGGAAATGGTATTTCAATGGAAATGTTCTACAGCACAAGCCTTACAAAGTACGTACTCCCCGCAGTCACCCCCAATGGAGTCCCGGGAAGCACTGGGGAGTAACTCACAGCACCTCTATAAGACGTTCGAAATAACGGGCTTGCCTTGTGGATGCTCACGTTATCACTTTTCTTAAGTGATGTATTTCAGAATAACAGGCTTCTTATTTTTTGTGACATGAGAGTTTATTGTTCCAGAATAATGCCATTGTAGAAATTGCTCTTTTTATATAGCAATATTGTGGGTGCTCCACTGTCGCTATTTACAAATAGCTCCTTCCTAGGGCCATTCAAGTAATTACGCTCTAGTGTTTCCTGGGGCTCTAAGTCAAGGTAGCACAGCCACTTTAGGGAAGCCTGCCTCAGAGTAATTAAAACCAGCCAAAGTATCTGAGAAGCCTTGTATTCTGAAATAGAATATGCTATTCTGAAATTGTAATGGGGAAATGCTAAAACAAGTGTGTAGTGTAGACATACTTTGACTCAAAGTAGCATGTCCTTACTAAGGGAGCCTACCTCTCACAAATTTTGATGCTTCCCTGTTTTGGGAACACACTATTTTGAAAAATATTTTCAAATACTTTAACCCCCAAAACACCTTATTTGAAATAATTCCCCAGTGTGAACATAGCCAAACATTACAGCTACAATGTAATGCTTGGCTATTTCCATAGATCCAAGAATCCCAAAATATCAATCCATGCTTTTCTTTCTTCTATTAATAAACCTTTAGATTCTAAAGGATTGGCCCTGCGTGATCTTGTGGGTAAGATCCAAAGTGTAAACTGACCGGGGATTTGTGGCTGGTTCTTTGGGACCGGAAAGACCCGTTCGGGGAAGGTGAGATTGGGTTCTACAACCCCCTCACCTGTGTGCAGGCCCGGGGCTAATTGTGGCACAGGGAGAGCTGGGGTGTCTGAGGGGTTTTGCTCCTGAGGCTTCTGGCTGGCCACATTGGCAGCTAAAGCACTCAGTGTGACCGGTTTATGGCCTATTTGGGAAAGGCTTCCAGTCTGGGGCTGTAAGGAGCCCCGAGTTTTGAGCAATTCGCCCTGAGCGGACGCCCTCAGCTGTGCCAAGACCTGGCCCGGTCCGTCACAGCCACCTTCCCAGCTCACCTCAACCCTCACCCTACCTTCTCCCCAGTCATCTTTCAACACATAAGGACCCCCTCACCCACCCTCCTCTTCCTCCCTAACGGCCCCCAGCCCAACACGCTCTTGATCAAACAAGTTTTTCCGACACTGATAAACCTCATTCCATGAGGAATAAGCCCTCCATTGTTTCAATTGTTTCCATTTTCTTTTGAAATAATGCAATTGCTGTGTGGATGCTACTGTTGTTCTGCCAGAATAATGTCCCTTATTCCAGAAAAATGGTACAGTGTAGACACACCCTTAGGGTATGTCTACACTGCAGCACTAATTCGAACTAAGCTAATTCGAATTAGTGCATCTAGACCTAAAAACTAATTCGAATTAGCATTTTGCTAATTGGAAATAGCGTATCCACATTGAGTGGACCCTGAACCGAAGTTAAGGCTGGCCAGAACCAGTGCCTGCAGGGCATCAGGTTAGGACTTAGAGTGTGGAGCTGCTGCCTCCGTCTAGCCGAGGGTTGTGCTTAAAGGAACCCGACCCCCACCCCGGACAGACAGTTCTCAGGGTTCCCCACTTGCTTGTCTACCTCGATAAGGGACAGCAAAGCAGTCCTGTCTTGGAGTGCCCACACTCGGCACATCAAAGCACTTGGCCATCAGCCCGGCTGCACTGGCCGCAGGCTGCCATCCAAGGGGATCAATTGGGAGGCTGTCAGGATCCAGGAGGCCCTGCAGGAGAGCTTCCACCCCGAGGAGCCCGCAGAGCCACCCCAGTCCTCCCCATCAGGGGCTCATGCCCCATTCCTCCCTAACCTCCTTCCACTTACCCTTCCCTAGCCCCCTTCCTGATGTAAAAAATAAATGACACGTGTGTTGTTAAATAAAGAGAGTTTCTATTTTTGAAAACTGAGGGGTGGGGATTAACCTCTGGGGAGACTGGTAAAAGGTGGTGGCAGAGGGGAAGAGAGAGGGGAGGTGGAAACCTGGGAGGAGGGAGCTGGAAGGGGGAAGCCAGGGGAAGGAGGAGGAGGGGAAGTATAAAACTATGGTACGCCATATCTTCAGTACTGTGTACAGATGTGGTCTCCTCACCTCAAAAAAGATATTTTGGCCTTGGAAAGGGTTCAGAAAAGGGCAACTACAATGATTAGGGGTTTGGAGCAGGTCCCATATGAAGAGAGGCTAAAGAGACTAGGACTTTTCAGCTTAGAAAAGAGGAGACTGAGGGGGATATGATAGAGGTCTATAAAATCATGAGTGGTGTGGAGAGGGTGAATATAGAAAAGTTCTTTACTAGTTCCCATAATATAAGAACTAGAGGACACCAAATGAAATTAATGGGTAGCAGGTTTAAACCTAATACAAGAAAGGTCTTCACACAGCGCACAGTCAACCTGTGGCACTCCTTGCCAGAGGATGCTGTGAAGGCTAGGACTAGAACAGAGTTTAAAAAAAAAAAAACTAGATAAATTCATGGAGGTTAGGTCCATAAAAGGCTATTAGCCTGGGGGAAGGAAGAAATGGTTGCCCTGGCCTCTGTTTGTCAAAGGCTGGAGATGGATGGCAGGAGACAAATTGCTTGATCATTGTCTTCGGTCCACCCCTTCTGGGGCACCTGGCACTGGCCACTGTTGGCAGACAGGCTACTGGGCTAGATGGCCCTTTGGTCTGACCCAGTATAGCCATTCTTATGTTCTTATCAGTATCAGAAGTGCACCGATGGATACGGAGCACGCAGCTCCGCGGGATCTGGTGCTTCTGGGGCGATGACTTAAAAGCCAGCTCCCCACGCGCACAGGCTCTCACCTCCCCCCAGCCCTTGCTGACTCTGTATTAGAGACAGCAAGGGGGAGGGAAGCGTGTGTAGTTGTCAGGATTAACCGATAAGCCCAGGCTTATCAGTTAATCGTATACACGACTATACGCTAACATCCCATTCACCGAGTGTCACTGTTAGCATTTCTGTAACGCAGTAAGTGCATTGCCGGGAGCAGGTACGCCTTGAGAGGCCTCCAAGCTTACCCAGTACATGGAGAGACCTTTTTTCAAAGGCCCAGCTTCTGATGGGTTTGGTCCTCCTTCTGGGATGCCACCGGATGTGCTGGGATTTCACTGAGACTACTTGCTCCACTAGCCTTGGCTGCCTCTCCCTGTTTTGCTGACTTAGGCTCTCTGGCCTCTGGGAGCCCACGCAGGTTGGGAAGCACCAAGTGTAGAAACACAGAGTCTGGAAACAGCTCTATACGGTAAGGCTTAGCTAGAAAATCGTCCAGCACTCAATTGCAGTTCCCCTCCGGAAAGTACACCCAAAATAATATTATCTGACGCGGGAGAGAAATCACTACAATGCAAGCTCATACGTTTGCCCATCCCCTCAATGAGGAGTAACATACGCACAACTTCTCCCGCTCCCCTCCTGCTGTTAGAAATTACACAAACTACATTTGTTTGATTAAAATCTAGCTTTTACAGTTGAGAGATTGCTGTCGTTTATCAAAACAAACTAAAGCACGCATACCGTGTATGGGTGTAGGCATGCATGGAGGAAGGGCAGCGTTAGGAGTGCAGGTTGCCATGGGATGTGGGTGTAGAAAGGAAGAGAAGGGGGGTGGGACCCAATGGATGGGAGCATGGATTGGAAGGGTCTGGAGTGTGGGATGGGGGCTTGTTGAGGAGGAAGAGGAGAGTGGTTGAGGGAGTCCTTACGTGTGGAAGGAGGCCTGGGGGGAAGGTAGTGATGGGGGTCACATGGCAGGCGGGATGGAAGTGTGGGGGGAGGGACTGTGGGTTGGGAAGGAAAGAAACGGGGTTTAAGGGTCCTATAGATGGGGGAAAGGTAGGGATAAGGATAGACTGCGGGATGGGGGAGTGTTCTAGGGAGGAAAAAGAGGGGCTGATGGGCCCCGTGAAGGGAGGGATGCTCTGGGGTTGCAGGTTGCTCTGAGTCTGTGGAGAGAAGAAGGGAAACTGAGGGACACCAGGACTAGGGGGTATGGGCTAGGGAAGAGCACTGGTGGGGGAGCAGCTTGTGTGAGGGGGATGTTGAAATGTACTGCGGGAGTGGAACCTCCGCTCGGACTCGCTGTCTCAGCAAACGCGACTTCCCTTCCTAGACCCGAGTGGGCCGTAAGCCAAGAGATTTCCAGACCCGACACTTATCTCCCAGTAAGCGATGGCTGCT
Organism: Pelodiscus sinensis; assembly: GCF_052426305.1. Lineage (NCBI taxonomy): Eukaryota > Metazoa > Chordata > Testudines > Trionychidae > Pelodiscus > Pelodiscus sinensis. Next base: position 260,755 of record NC_143063.1, read on the forward strand.
CCGCTCCCAGCCGGACGGTCCTCGCCTCGCTTCGACCAAGCTCCCGAGCTCGCTCTTCTCGTTTCCGTTCCATCCCCAGACGGGAGGACACCGGGAGGGTTGACTTCTTATCGCTCGCTACCGAACACAGCAGAGGGGAAAAAACAAACAAACAACTTAGCTTTTCAGTCCGCAAGGACGCGGCATCGCTTCTCCTCCCACCATCGGCCACCCCCTCCTGCTGCCACTCCAGGAACGGGTAGAGAAAGGAGGCCTTGAATCTCTATCCACGCTCTGTTGAACCGCCTACTGCCGCTTCACCAGTCCCCAAGCCACCAGGCTCCGTGCCCCAGCAGGAAGCTCTCTGCCTCAGAAGAAACATACTGCCAGGACGCTTGAAGATTTCAAAGCACGCATCTCTTACTCACACAGAGCCATGGGAAGGCCGAATGCTGAGGACCCTTCACGTCTTCCGAGAATCACGTCCAGGCAGCTCAAGTCCATCTCGGACTCTTTCTTCTCCGCCCACGGCCCCGCACTGATTCCTCTGCAAGGGCGGCAGAAAAAGCCCAGCATGAGCTCTCACTCGCTAAGGTCTGTGGCTGTGGGAATTCTATCCTTTAGCCCTTTCCCCCCCTCTCGCCTATGTATCGGGCCCTCTACAAGAACACTGAGTCAGTCAGCCATGACGCACCACCGCTCTCCCTTGCGTGACTGGCGTACCTGCAGAATTCCCGTTGGCTCCTGAGCCCTTAACCCTTGGAGATGCTCACCTGGAATGACTGCAAGTGTGCTGTACAAGGACACGGCAGAAGCAGAGCAAGGACAAAAGACACAGACAGAAACAGACAGACAGGACGTATTGGCCAATACGAGAGAGCAACAAGAGAGAAACACATGAGAGGCAGCCAAAACCCTTACCACCTTGCGTCTTCCTCCTCGAGCCAAGCGTCTGCTGAGAAGGACACCGTGTTCCAGAGAAATCAGCACCCCTGACAAACGGGAGCCCTGTTTCTCCCACTACCAAGGAATCACCTCGCGAACCTCCGCTCGGACTCGCTGTCTAAGCAAACCTGACTTCCCTTCCTAGACCCGAGTGGGCCGTAAGCCAAGAGATTTCCAGACCCGACACTTATCTCCGTGTCAGCGATGGCTGCTTCGCTCCCAGCCGGAAGGTTCTCGCCTCGCTTCGACCAAGCTCCCGAGCTCGCTGTTCTCGTTTCCGTTCCATCCCCAGACGGGAGGACACCGGGAGGGTTGACTTCTTATCGCTCGCTACCGAACACAGCAGAGGGGGAACAAACAAACAAACAACTTAGCGTTTCAGTCCGCAAGGACGCGGCATCGCTTCTTCTCCCACCATCGCGCCGCAGCCTCCCACCATCGGCCACCCCCTCCCGCTGCCACTACTGGAACGCGGAGAGAAAGGAGGCCTTGAATATCTATCCACGCTCTGTTGAACCGCCTACTTCCCCTTCACCAGTCCCCAAACCACCAGGCTCTGTGCCCCAGCAGGAAGCTCTCTGCCTCAGAAGAAACCTACTGCCAGGACGCTTGAAGATTTCAAAGCACGCATCTCTTACTCACACAGAGCCATGGGAAGGCCGAACGCTGAGGACCCTTCACGTGTTCCAAGAATCACGTCCAGGCAGCTCAAGTCCATCTCGGAGTCTTTCTTCTCCGCCCACGGCCACGCACTGATTCCTCTGCAAGGGCGGCAGAAAAAGCCCAGCGTGAGCTCTCACTCCCTAAGGTCTGTGGCTGCGGGAATTCTATCTTTTAGCCCCATGCTCACCAACCAATAGATCGTGGTAGATGTCAGGGGCTCTAAGAGTAGCTCTTGAGCCCTCTCTGAACTGCGTGCGTGCCCAGTACATTTACATTAGATTTCCTCATTTGAGGAGTAGCTACTCACTGAGCAACAACACAGGTGAGTAGCTGGAAGGAATGGTGGGAGCTGGGAGGTCGGGAGCGCTGAAACACCCCAGCCAGCTGATTGTGGCTTTCAGCAGAAAGAGGCTGCCCCGCGCTCCAGCTGATCGGCAGCTTCTCCTCTGCGCCTGCCCATGTGGAGCTTGGTGCACCCTGGCTGAGCGCCATGACCAGCTCTCCGGGCAGCCGCTTCTCTTCACTCCAGCCTGGCTGCCCTGCGGTCAGTCCGGAGGGAGCGCGGGTCGGAGGCTTCCCTCCGTGGCTGGTGTAGGGAACTCCCTGCCCCCAACCTTGTTTCCTCTCCTCTGCCCCAAACCTGTCCCCTGCCCCCTCTCCCTTGCCCCCCCACTCCACTGTATAACCCTTCCCCCCCTCTGCAGAAACTTGTCCCCCGGCACCCTGCCCCCCCCTGCAGAAACCAGTTCCCTCTGGTACCCTGTCTCCTACTTCAGAAAACTGTCCCCGTGCCTTCCCTACTACAGAAACCTGTCCCCCCCAGCACCCAGTCCCCTGCTGCAGAAACCTGTCCTGGCACTCTGCCCTCTCTTCCCTGCCCCCACTGGAACCCTGTTCCCTGTCCCCGAACCCACTAGCGCCCCTCCCCAGTACTGTGTCCCCTGCTCCCAAAGGACTTTTCTATGGGTCAGTGACCCCTGACTCAAGGCAGGTTCCCTGCCATTCTCATAAATAAAGACAATGCAGAAACTTTTTGTGCTTAACGTAGTATTTTATTTAAAAATGGAGCTTGGCCAATAAACCCCCAATTGGGGCCAAGCCCCCATCTGGCCACAACCACTCCTGCACTCCCCCTTCCCCAGGCCCTAGATCTGAGCCTATCAAACACTGGAACCCCCTGCCCTGAGCCCTTCACATACCCCAACCCAAATTCCTGCATTCTCACATCCACAAGCCTGTGACTTGCTTAGTATCCCAACACCGCCCAGCCTGGAGCCCCCTCCCCGAGCCAGTGTCCCCTTCTCCACCTCCTCCTCCATCCAGATTTCCTCCCAGAGCTTGCACCTCTCACCCCTTCCCACACCCAAATCCCTCATTCCCACCGCAGAGAATGAGGGATTCTCAATCCAGCGGCGGTACAGCTAGACTGCAGGGCTGTGTCTACATTGGCACCCTTGAAAGTAGGAATAAGGGCTCTTCCAGAAAAGGGTTTATTTTCTGCAAGATCAGCGTCTAGACTGGCGCTTTTTTCCGACAAAGCTCCGTGCGGAAAAAAAGCGGCAGCCATTTTTATGCTAATGAAGCGGGGGAGATTTAAATCCCCGCTTCATTAGCAATTGCGATACGTCTAATTTACATCCCTTTTCCAAAAAAGGGATGTAGTCTAGACGTAGCCCAGGAGTTTTTCAGGATTCTGGAGATATCTCAGAAAAACTCGTCTGCATCCAGGGTTGCGTTTGTTCTTCTGCTTGTTTAGTGGAAGAACAATCTGGCTCTTTTGGTCACCCCTATATTCCTCTTTCCCCAAGGAATAAGGTGGCTTCCAAAAGAAGGGGTTTTTTCTGACATTTGGTCCAGACTAGACAGGCCAAATGTTGGAAAAACCTCATTCTACAGAAGAATTTTTTTTTTTTTTTAAAGAAAAGCATCAGTATAAGGATTGGGGACAGCAAGTGATGGAGAGGAGGAGAATAGAGAGAGCATGGATTCAAGGAAGGGGCAGGGCAGTAAATCTTGGCTTGGTCTGTCATTTAAAACTTATCTTGGGTGTAAAAAGGTTGGAGACCACTGCTTTAGACCCCCCCCCCCCCCGCCCCTCTGTATGGGGTCCATTACAACAATACTAAGTCAGTCTGCCATGACGCACCACTGGTCTCCCTTGCGCGACTGGCGTACCTGCACAATTCCCCTTAGCTCCTGGGCCCTTAACCTGTGGAGATGCTCACCTGGAATGTCTGTACGTGTCCTGTACAAGGACATGGCAGAAGCAGAGCAAGGACAAAGACACAGACAGAAACAGACAGACAGAACGTATTGGCCAATACGAGAGAGCAACAAGAGAGAAACACACGAGAGGCAGCTTGCGTGGGAGGGGAGGGGTTGAATACACTTGGTGGTCAGGGAAGGGGGTGCAGGTTGAGGAGGGGGGTGTTGAATGGACTGGGGGGTGGGGAAGGGGGTGCAGATCGGGCAAGGGGTGCAGAATGGACTGGGGGGTGGGGAAAGGGGTGCAGATTGGGAAGGGGGTGCAGAATGGACTGGGGGTGGGGAAAGGGGTGCAGATTGGGCGGGGGTGCAGAATGGACTGGGGGTGGGGAAAGGGGTGCAGATTGGGCAGGAGGTGCAGAATGGACTGGGGGGTGGGAAAAGGGGTGCAGGTTGGGCAGGGGTGCAGAATGGACTGGGGGTGGGGAAAGGGGTGCAGATTGGCGGGGGGTGCAGAATGGACTGGGGGATGGGGAAAGGGGTGCAGGTTGGGCAGGGGGTGCAGAATGGACTGGGGGTGGGGAAAGGGGTGCAGGTTGGGAAGGGGGTGCAGAATGGACTGGGGGTGGGGAAGGGGGTGCAGGTTGGGCTGGGGGTGCAGAATGGACTGGGGGTGGGGAACGGGGTGCAGATTGGGAAGGGGGTGCAGAATGGACTGGGGGTGGGGAAGGGGGTGCAGGTTGGGCAGGGGGTGCAGAATGGACTGGGGGGTGGGGAAGGGGTGCAGATTGGGCAGGGGGAGCAGAATGGACTGGGGGTGGGGAAGAGGGTTGCAGATTGGGCAGGGGGTGTAGAATGGACTGGGGGTGGGGAAGGGGTGCAGATTGGGCAGGGGGAGCAGAATGGACTGGGGGTGGGGAAGGGGTGCAGATTGGGCAGGGGGAGCAGAATGGACTGGGGGTGGGGAAGAGGGTTGCAGATTGGGCAGGGGGTGTAGAATGGACTGGGGGTGGGGAAGAGGGTGCAGATTGGGCAGGGGGTGCAGAATGGACTGCGGGTGGGGAAAGGGGTGCAGATTGGGCAGGGGGTGCAGATTGGAGTGGGGGTGGGGAAGGGGTGCATATTGGGCAGGGGGTGCAGAATGGACTGGGGTGGGGAAAGGGGTGCAGGTCGGGCAGGGGGTGCAGAATGCACTGGGGTGTGGGGGAAAGGGACTGCAGATTGGGCAGGGGGTGCAGATTGGACTGGGGGTGGGGAAAAGGGTGCAGGTCGGGCAGGGGGTGCAGAATGGACTGGGGGTGGGGAAAGGGGTGCAGGTTGGGCAGGGGGTGCAGAATGGACTGGGGGTGGGGAAGGGGGTGCAGATTGGACCGGGGGTGGGGAAGGGGGTGCAGGTCGGGCAGGGGGTGCAGAATGGACTGGGGGTGGGGAAGGGGGTGCAGATTGGACCGGGGGTGGGGAAGGGGGTGCAGGTTGGGCAGGGGGTGCAGAATGGACTGGGGGGTGGGGAAAGGGGTGCAGGTCAGGCAGGGGGTGCAGAATGGACTGGGGGTGGGGAAAGGGGTGCAGGTTGGGCAGGGGGTGCAGAATGGACTGGGGGGTGGGGAAAGGGGTGCAGATTGGGCAGGGGGTGCAGAATGGACTGGGGGGTGGGGAAAGGGGTGCAGATTGGGCAGGGGGTGCAGATTGGACTGGGGGTGGGGAAGGGGGTGCAGGTTGGGCAGGGGGTGCAGAATGGACTGGGGGGTGGGGAAAGGGGTGCACATTGGGCAGGGGGTGCAGATTGGACTGGGGGTGGGGAAGGGGGTGCAGGTTGGGCAGGGGGTGCAGAATGGACTGGGGGTGGGGGAGGGGGTGCAGGTTGGGCAGGGGGTGCAGATTGGGCAGGGGGTGGGGAAAGGGATGCAGAATGGATTGGGGGTGGGGAAGGGGGTGCAGATTGGGCAGGGGGTGCAGAATGGACTGGGGGTGGGGAAGGGGGTGCAGGTCGGGCGGGGGCCGTGCAGAGGGCGCGGGCAGACGTGAGCAGGCCTGAGTAGCGCTGCCGGGACGTCCTGAGATGCAGGTGGGGACGGGGAGAAGCTGGAACACGCTGGGCGGGGCTATGCCGGGGGGCGGGGCTATGATAGGGGCGGGGCGCGCTGCGACGTGCCCCGGGAGGCCGCACTATGAGAACTACAAGTCCCAGGATCCGTAGCAGACACTTGGAGTGACACGAGCGCGCGACCAACCGCGTCGCTCCCTGGTCAATGCCCCGTTGTGATGTCACTTCCGCTGCACCCGCCCAACCGAACAGCGCCGGGCCTGCCCTGGCCCTGCAATGGCCGATGGGAGCTGCGGACAGGGGCACTCAGTTTCCCACAAGCCACTGCGGCTACTTTCCCTGCTCCCCCTCATCCCGCCCCGCCCCATTGCTGGGCGGGGCTCCTGCCTCAGAGACGGCAGCGTCCGCGGCTGATGCCCCGCCCCCACTCGGGAGAGGAGACTCCGCGGCAACCCCTCCCCCCCAAACTCCTCCCCGCCCCGTGCAGTCTGATCCCCCCCAAACTCCTCCCCCCCCCGTGCAGTCTGATCCCCCCCAAACTCCTCCCCGCCCCGTGCAGTCTGATCCCCCCAAACTCCTCCCCCCCCCGTGCAGTCTGATCCCCCCCAAACTCCTCCCCGCCCCGTGCAGTCTGATCCCCCCAAACTCCTCCCCGCCCCGTGCAGTCTGATCCCCCCCAAACTCCTCCCCGCCCCGTGCAGTCTGCTCCCCCCCAAACTCCTCCCCGCCCCGTGCAGTCTGATCCCCCCCAAACTCCTCCCCGCCCCGTGCAGTCTGATCCCCCCCAAACTCCTCCCCCCCCCGTGCAGTCCGATCCCCCCCAAACTCCTCCCCGCCCCGTGCAGTCTGATCCCCCCCAAACTCCTCCCCGCCCCGTGCAGTCTGATCCCCCCCAAACTCCTCCCCGCCCCGTGCAGTCTGATCCCCCCCAAACTCCTCCCCGCCCCGTGCAGTCCGATCCCCCCCAAACTCCTCCCCGCCCCGTGCAGTCTGATCCCCCCCAAACTCCTCCCCGCCCCGTGCAGTCTGATCCCCCCCAAACTCCTCCCCGCCCCGTGCAGTCTGATCCCCCCCAAACTCCTCCCCGCCCCGTGCAGTCCGATCCCCCCCAAACTCCTCCCCGCCCCGTGCAGTCTGATCCCCCCCAAACTCCTCCCCCCCCCGTGCAGTCTGATCCCCCCCAAACTCCTCCCCCCCCCGTGCAGTCTGATCCCCCCCAAACTCCTCCCCGCCCCGTGCAGTCTGCTCCCCCCCAAACTCCTCCCCGCCCCGTGCAGTCTGATCCCCCCCAAACTCCTCCCCGCCCCGTGCAGTCTGATCCCCCCCAAACTCCTCCCCGCCCCGTGCAGTCTGATCCCCCCCAAACTCTCCCCCGCCCCGTGAACTCTGATCCCCCCCAAACTCTCCCCCGCCCCGTGCAGTCTCATCCCCCCCAAACTCCTCCCCGCCCCGTGCAGTCTCATCCCCCCCACACTCCTCTCCGCCCCGTGAAGTCTGATCCCCCCAAACTCCTCCCCGCCCCGTGCTGTCTCATCCCCCCCACACTCCTCCCCGCCCCGTGCAGTCTCATCCCCCCCACACTCCTCTCCGCCCCGTGCAGTCTCATCCCCCCCAAACTCTCCCCCGCCCCGTGAACTCTGATCCCCCCCAAACTCTCCCTCGCCCCGTGCAGTCTGATCCCCCCAAACTCCTCCCCGCCCCGTGCAGTCTGATCCCCCCAAACTTCCCCCCGCCCCGTGCAGTCTGATCCCCCCCAAACTCCTTCCCCCCCCGTGCAGTCTGATCCCCCCCAAACTCCTCCCCGCCCCGTGCAGTCTGATCCCCCCCAAACTCCTCCCCCCCATGCAGTCTGATCCCTCCCCAAACTCCTCTCCGCCCCGTGCAGTCTGATTCCTCCCCAAACTCCTCCCCGCCCCGTGCAGTCTGATCCCTCCCCCCAAACTCCTCCCCGCCCCGTGCAGTCTGATCCCCCCCAAACTCCTCCCCCCCCGTGCAGTCTGATCCCTCCCCAAACTCCTCTCCGCCCCGTGCAGTCTGATCCCTCCCCAAACTCCTCTCCGCCCCGTGCAGTCTGATCCCTCCCCAAACTCCTCTCCGCCCCGTGCAGTCTGATCCCTCCCCAAACTCCTCCCCCCCGTGCAGTCTGATCCCTCCCCCCAAACTCCTCCCTGCCCCGTGCAGTCTGATCCCTCCCCAAACTCCTCCCCCCCCGTGCAGTCGGATCCCTCCCCCCAAACTCCTCCCCGCCCCGTGCAGTCTGATCCCCCCCAAACTCTCCCCCGCCCCGTGAACTCTGATCCCCCCCAAACTCTCCCCCGCCCCGTGCAGTCTGATCCCCCCCAAACTCCTCCCCGCCCCGTGCAGTCTCATCCCCCCCACACTCCTCTCCGCCCCGTGAAGTCTGATCCCCCCAAACTCCTCCCCGCCCCGTGCTGTCTCATCCCCCCCACACTCCTCCCCGCCCCGTGCAGTCTCATCCCCCCCACACTCCTCTCCGCCCCGTGCAGTCTCATCCCCCCCAAACTCTCCCCCGCCCCGTGAACTCTGATCCCCCCCAAACTCTCCCTCGCCCCGTGCAGTCTGATCCCCCCCAAACTCCTCCCCGCCCCGTGCAGTCTGATCCCCCCAAACTTCCCCCCGCCCCGTGCAGTCTGATCCCCCCCAAACTCCTTCCCCCCGTGCAGTCTGATCCCCCCCAAACTCCTCCCCGCCCCGTGCAGTCTGATCCCCCCCAAACTCCTTCCCCCCCCGTGCAGTCTGATCCCCCCCAAACTCCTCCCCGCCCCGTGCAGTCTGATCCCCCCCAAACTCCTTCCCCCCCCGTGCAGTCTGATCCCCCCCAAACTCCTCCCCGCCCCGTGCAGTCTGATCCCCCCAAACTTCCCCCCGCCCCGTGCAGTCTGATCCCCCCCAAACTCCTTCCCCCCCCGTGCAGTCTGATCCCCCCCAAACTCCTCCCCGCCCCGTGCAGTCTGATCCCTCCCCAAACTCCTCTCCGCCCCGTGCAGTCTGATTCCTCCCCAAACTCCTCCCCGCCCCGTGCAGTCTGATCCCTCCCCCCAAACTCCTCCCCGCCCCGTGCAGTCTGATCCCCCCCAAACTCCTCCCCCCCCGTGCAGTCTGATCCCTCCCCAAACTCCTCTCCGCCCCGTGCAGTCTGATCCCTCCCCAAACTCCTCTCCGCCCCGTGCAGTCTGATCCCTCCCCAAACTCCTCCCCCCCCGTGCAGTCTGATCCCCCCCAAACTCCTCCCCCCCCGTGCAGTCTGATCCCTCCCCAAACTCCTCTCCGCCCCGTGCAGTCTGATCCCTCCCCAAACTCCTCCCCCCCCCGTGCAGTCTGATCCCTCCCCAAACTCCTCCCCCCCCCGTGCAGTCTGATCCCTCCCCAAACTCCTCCCCCCCGTGCAGTCTGATCCCGCCCCAAACTCCTCCCCCCCCGTGCAGTCTGATCCCTCCCCAAACTCCTCCCCCCCGTGCAGTCTGATCCCTCCCCCCAAACTCCTCTCCGCCCCGTGCAGTCTGATCCCCCCCAAACTCCTCCCCCCCGTGCAGTCTGATCCCCCGCAAACTCCTCTCCGCCCCGTGCAGTCTGATCCCTCCCCAAACTCCTCCCCCCCCGTGCAGTCTGCTCCCCCCACCACCAAACTCCTCTCCGCCCCGTGCAGCCTGATCCCCCCCACCACCAAACTCCTCTACGCCCCGTGCAGTCTGCTCCCCCCCTCCACCAAACTCCTCCCCGCCCCGTGCAGTCTGCTCCCCCCCTCCACCAAACTCCTCTACGCCCCGTGCAGTCTGATCCCCCCCCACCAAACTCCTCTCCGCTCCATGCAGTCTGCTCCCCCCACCACCAAACTCCTCCCCGCCCCGTGCAGTCTGATCCCCCCCCACCAAACTCCTCTCCGCTCCATGCAGTCTGCTCCCCCCACCACCAAACTCCTCTCCGCCCCGTGCAGTCTGATCCCCCCCCCACCAAACTCCTCTCCGCCCCGTGCAGTCTGCTCCCCCCCTCCACCAAACTCCTCCCCGCCCCGTGCAGTCTGATCCCCCCCCACCAAACTCCTCTCCGCCCCGTGCAGTCTGCTCCCCCCACCACCAAACTCCTCCCCGCCCCGTGCAGTCTGCTCCCCCCACCACCAAACTCCTCCCCGCCCCGTGCAGTCTGCTCCCCCCACCACCAAACTCCTCTCCGCCCCGTGCAGTCTGCTTCCCCCCAAACTCCTCTCCGCCCCGTGCAGTCTGATCCCCCCCCACCAAACTCCTCCCCGCCCCGTGCAGTCTGCTCCCCCCCACCAAACTCCTCTCCGCCCCGTGCCGTCTGCTCCCCCCCACCAAACTCCTCCCCGCCCCGTGCAGTCTGATCCCCCCCACCAAACTCCTCTCCGCCCCGTGCAGTCTGCTTCCCCCCAAACTCCTCTCCGCCCCGTACAGTCTGATCCCCCACCACCCCCAAACTCCTCTCCGCCCCGTGCAGTATGATCCCCCCTCACCAAACTCCTCCCCGCCCCGTGCAGTATGATCCCCCCTCACCAAACTCCTCTCCGCCCCGTGCAGTATGATCCCCCCTCACCAAACTCCTCCCCGCCCCGTGCAGTCTGCTTCCCCCCAAACTCCTCTCCGCTCCATGCAGTCTGATCCCCCACCACCCCGAAACTCCTCTCCGCCCCGTGCAGTCTGCTCCCCCCAACACCAAATTTCCCAGCCGGCTTGTGCAGGGACTGGCAGCGGGACAGGCTGATGCTGCTGTTGCCTTCGAAAGTGCAGCGGGGAGCGTGAGGCGGGTGGGTGGGGAGGGGGGCGGCTGCCTCTGCTGCGTCCCGTTCACAAGCCCAGAGGGGCCGCGCGAGGATTTTCCGGAGACCCCGAGGAGTTTTCTGCCGCTCACTTCTGTGTCCCAGCTGAGTTCCTGCCAGTCAGTGGCCCCGCCCCCAGATCAGGCCCCGCCCCTGCCATTAATGACGGAGCCTGGGACCCGTCTGTGTGCCACACAAACCCACGTGTCACTCGCCCGGGAGCCGATAGAACGTGCCCCGCGTTCCATCATTTGCATGCACCGCGCCAGGGCAATGACGTCACTAGCAGTGCGCTGCTGTTCGTAGCCGGCAGTGGCAGCTTCGCACCGAGCCGGGCCACGAGGCAGCGGGCGCAGCGCTGGGGGCGGAGCTACAGGGGAGCGGCCCGGCCGGGCGGGGTGCACACTGGGGCGCCCAAGGGCTGAGATCCGGGCGAGGCAGCGTCACGCTCTGACCTCCCTGCCGCCTCCCGCCGCCGCTCCCTTGGGGCCGGGTGGCGCGGACCGGAAGCCGCTGCACTGCCCGGATTTCCTGGGGAACACGCTCCCTGTGACGTCAGGGCCTGCCACAGAGGCAGGGCGCCACCCCGGCCAAGCAAGGAGCAGAGCTAGGGTTGCCAGATGGTTTCACCAAAAATACCAGGCACGCCTGACATGACATCACAATCTGCATTCCATCTGATTTAGAAAATACCCGACATTTATCAGAGGAGTAGCCGCGTTAGTCTGAATCTGCAAAAGCAGCGAGGAGCCCTGTGGCACAGAACTCCTTGCCGCTTTCGCGGACATTGAGAAAATATAAATTTGTTTCCCGAAGAAAAAGCTGAAAGCCTGGACCGTCCAGTTCAAAACCGGACACCTGGCAACCATAAGCAGAGTGGTGCCTTGTCGGAGCGGTTCCAGCCTCCGCTCTGCTGTCCTTCCTCTGCCCCACGTACCACGGGAGCTGGTGGCCTACGCTGGCTGCACTGCCGCAGGAAACCTCCAACCCCAGTCGCTGTCCCAGCCAGGCACCCCGTGTCTGAACCCGTCCCGCCTGGCCCCGTGTCTCCTGCCTACCACCCGCTGACCTGGCACCAGCTGAGCGCTCGTACCTGGGCACCTTCCGGTCACGGTTCCCAGTCGGTTGCTGTCAGGCTGTGGACCGAGCAAACGTCACTTCCAGTCCGTGAGACAGGGTGCGGGCGTCCACCGCGCTACACGTGCTGGCATGACGCTACATTGTGAGAGCTCACAGCGCTCACGTGACTGCTGTTTGTTGCCCTGTGAGGGATGCGATACGCACAGCTCCTGCCTCATGCCAGAATGCTCCACGTGAGTTACAATCCCCCCCACCCGCGTCAGTGTTTCATGGGAGCTGGAGTGGGGTTCCCATGTGTGAACTGTCAAAACAAGAGGCCCCCCCGACAGGGTGCATGTCCATCTCAGTGTCTGTCAGCTCCCACTGCAGTCACAGGTGGGGCCCTAAGCCTGAGTCCCTGTATCCCCTGGCTCTTCCCTCTGGCTCTCTCAGACTGTCTGGGCCATTGCAGGCTCGGGCTGGGGAGGTGAGGGGTGGTACTCTCATAGACTCATAGACTTTAAGGTCAGAAGGGACCATTATGATCATCTAGTCTGACCCCCTGCACAGTGCAGGCCACAGAATCTCACCCACCCCTCCTAGAATAATCCTCTCACCTATATCTCAGATATTGAAGCCTTCAAATACTTTGAAGGCCCCAACATGCAGAGAGTCCTCCAGCTATGATCTGTGCCCAATGCTACAGAGGAAGGCGAAAAACCTCCAGGGCCTCTGCCAATTTACCCTGGAGGAAAATTCCTTCCCCACCCCAAATATGGCGATCAGCTAAACCCTGAGCATGTGGGCAAGACTCACCAGCCAGACACCCAGAAAGTTCCCTATAGCAACTCCTATCATCCCTCCATTGACCTATTTCCAACTGATAATGACTGGTCAATTAGTTACCAAGATCATGTTATTTCATCCAACCATCCCCTTATCATAGAATCATAGAACTGGAAGAGACCCCAGAAGGTCATCAAGTCCAGCTCCCTGCTCTAGGCAGGACCAATCCCATCTAAATCAACCCGGCCAGGGCTTTGTCAAGCCGAGACTTGAACACCTCTAGGGATGGAGACTCCACTACTTCCCTAGGTAACCCATTCCAGTGCTTCACTACCCTCCTAGTAAAATAGTTTTTCCTAATATCCAATCTGGACCTCTCCCACCACAACTTGAGACCATTGCTCCTTGTTCTGCCATCCGTCACTACTGAGAACAGTCTCTCTCCATCCTCTTTGGAACCTCCCTTCAGGAAGTTGAAGGCTGCTCTCAAATCCCCCCTCACTCTTCTCTTCTGCAGACTAAACAGACCCAAGTCCCTCAGCCTATCCTCGTAGGTCATGTGCTCCAGCCCCCTAATCATTTTGGTTGCCCTCTGCTGGACCCTCTCCAATGCGTCCACATCCTTTTTGTAGTGGGGGGCCCAGAACTGGACACAATACTCCAGATGTGGCCTCACCGAAGCCGAATAAAGGGGAATAATGACATCTCTGGATCTGCTGGCAATGCTCCTCTTAATGCACCCTAATATGCCATTAGCCTTCTTGGCTACAACGGCACACTGTTGACTCATCTCCAGCTTCTCATCCACTGTAACCCCCAGGTCCTTTTCTGCTGAACTGCTACTTAGCTGGTTGGTCCCCAGCCTGTAACTATGCTTGGGATTCTTCCGTCCCAAGTGCAGGATTCTACACTTGTCTTTGTTGAATCTCATGAGATTTCTAGTGGCCCAATCCTCCAATTTGTCTAAGTCACTCTGTACCCTATCTCTGCCCTTAAGCGTATCTACCTCTCCCCCCAGCTTAGTGTCATCTGCAAACTTGCTGAGGGTGCAATCCATCCCCTCATCCAGGTCATTAATAAAGATGTTGAACAAAACCGGTCCTAGAACCGAACCTTGGGGCACTCCGCTAGAAACCGACCGCCATCCTGACATCGAGCCGTTGATCACTACCCACTGGGCCCGGCCTTCTAGCCAGCTTTCTATCCATCTTACTGTCCATTTATCCAATCCACATTCCCTTAACTTGCTGGCAAGAATATTGTGGGAGACCGTATCAAAAGCCTTGCTAAAGTCAAGGTATATCACATCCACTGACTTTCCCATGTCCACTGAGCCAGTTACCTCATCAGAGAAGCTAATCAGATTAGGAGTGGGACCCAAGTATCTGCCTGGTACTGCTGCAGCCAGGACACCGTCTGACTGGAACACGTCATGCACACATGCCCATGCAAAAGCCACACACCACGCCAAATGCTCACATGCAGGAACGCACTGTCATGGCACCATCTGACTGTCACCCCCCCTCTGCACACTCCTCAGGCCAGGCCTGGGGTCCCCAGCACTGCAGGCATGTGCATGGCCCTGCTTGCTTGGCTCCTAGAGCAAGTGGCAGGTTTGCATCTGTATCCGCACACTACTGTTGGAGTCACTGACCCGACACACTGCCCGCCAATATTTTCCAGTCGATCTCCATTCTATGGATGTTGAAGACTAGTTGACTAGTTAACTACAGCCTCTTCCCGACTTACGAAGCAGTTACAGATGAAGCAATTGGTCGTAACTCAGTTCATTCATAAGTCAGACCCTATTACACGCGACCGCACTGTTCATAAGCATAGATCATGTTCATAACTCAGGGTCTGCCATTTTTATGACAGCTTCGGTCGTAACTGCGAATGGTCGTAAGTCAACCGTTCACAACTCGGGGACCAGCTGTATCGGATAAGCACTTGCTTGTCGGATAGTAATGTCGACTAGTCAATCCCCCCTACCTTGCTGCCTGTATTTCATAGAGGCAGCAAAGCGGGGGAGGGAAGGGGTGCTTCCAAATGGCAGATTCCTCTGGAATGTCCACTGCATGCATCTGACGAAGTGGGTCTTTGCCCACGAAAGCCGATGTTCCAATAAATCATACGGTGCCACAGGACTTCTCTTGTCTTAGGGATGTTAGCTATCGGGTAACTGAATCCTCATGTAACCGCATCGACTGTTAGCAGTTACACAACTATTACAGAGTCCCCGAGGGCGGGGGTGGCAGCCAGTGCACTCCAGCTCCATTCCAGGGAGCCCCCTGGCCACTCTGTGCTGCTGCCTCACTGTGGGGTGGCAGGCGGGGTTGGTCCACAAGGGCAACTAGTTTCAGAACCAGCTTCCTATGCAGCCCAGCTGCCTGCAGCCCCACATGGCTGCCTCTGATACAAAGGCAACAGCGCAGGATGGCAGCAGCTCCTGTCCACCAGGCATCCAAACTCCTGGCAGACACAGGCTGCTTGCTGGATCAGCCTCTGCCCGCAGGGAGCTCGGCCCCCCCTGTGGACAGGAGCTGATACAGGCAGCAGTGTGGGAAGGCAGGCAGCTCTGCGAAGCCAGCACCAGCTCCTGCCTGCCCCCTATTGCCTCTAGAAGAGGCAGCAAGGGGACTGAAAGGTGGGTCCATGAAGCCAGCACACACAGTGCTCATGCATATCAGCTCCCGCCTGCCTCTTCCCACCATACCGCTTCCTCTGTATCAGAGGCAGCAGCACAGAGGTGGGGGAACAGGCCGATCCAATGCTTGTGGGGCACTTGTCACAAACCATGGCTAGTGTGAATGATTGGCATGACTGAATTAACAGTACGTGAGCTGAAGAGAGGCCATAGTAAGGTTCGAGTCAGTGCCCTGGAGGACTATGGACTTGTTTACAACTTTGAGAGAAAAGACTGTGAAAGAAAAGACTGTGGCTAAGTCTAGACTGGCATGATTTTCCACAAATGCTTTTAACGGAAAAGTTTTCCATTAAAAGCATTTGCGGAAAAGAGCATCTAGATTGGCACGGATGCTTTTCCGCAAATGCACTTTTTGTGGAAAAGTGTCCATGCCAATCTAGACACGCTTTTGTGCAAAAAAGCCCTAATCGCCATTTTCGTGATCGGGGCTTTTTTGTGCAAAACAAATCTGAGTTGTCTACACTGGTCCTTTTGTGCAAAAGCTTTTCTCATTTCTTACATGAGATCGTCAGTGCTTTTGCGGAAATTCAAGCGGCCAGTGTAGACAGCTGGCAAGTTTTTCTGCAAAAGCAGTTGCTTTTGCGGAAAAACTTGCCAGTCTAGACACAGCCTCTGTGTGCTGAGGAGATAAAATGGTACAGAAGGAGGCAACATTCCCAAAAAAGGAGAAACAAGCGAGAGACCTAGTCAAGGACATTCTATTGTTTATCACTTGTGGTGAGGCAAGCAGAATTGGGTGATGCAAGCAGTGCACCTCAAGATTGGTTGTGGTCACACTAGCAAGAAGGAGGGTATGACATCACCCCACCCCGTTGTGTGCAACCAGTTGACATTGTCCCACTTGACTGGCCCCTGCAGAAAGGATATATACCACACCATTTTGCCCCACAAGTTACAGTCCATTGATTTGGCATATTGGGGTGACGTGTGTGTTGGACTTCCGCCTCAGCCAAATCAATCAACATTCCCTGGGTTTTGACCAGCCCCAGAGAGCAAGTGGGATGTGTGTTAAACTGGATTAAGAATTAGGCTGCTAAATTGGGTTAGAGATTAGATTTAGACTGTTAAATATTCAAATTAAACAGTTTTTAATCTGCCTTTTAACTGCTAATTACTAGACAGATATATCGCTTTTAAAACTGCTTCTGAATTGCTTGCAATAAAACTTGTTCAAGGTATATTTGAGCTACTGTGGGTTTTTTGTACTATGAAGCTGACCCAATGTGTCTTATAGTGTGGCATGATTAACTGTACAACCGCGCCCTCTTGTGACAAGCTGACTTAAAAGCTGTCTTCCCACAGGCATCAGCTCACACCTCCTCCCTCCTTGCTGCCTCTGATAGAGGCAGCGGGTGAGAGGGGAGAATGCGTGTAATCGACAGGATTAACCAATAAGTTTAGGCTTATTGGTTAATCGTGTAGTCATCTATACATTGACATTCCTAGAGAAAACCACTAAATCTGGTGTGGAGAGTTTAGCCCCTAACCAGCCAGCAGTGAGCAATACCTCTGAGCTGATAAGTGCTGGGAACATAACAGCTAAAAAGTCAGTGATAACATCTAACTCTAAAATGGTGAGCAATAAATTAAACCATAAGCTCTTAAATATGAATAAACTGCAACACCTGCTCAAAAGAATATGAACAGGCATTTAGATTTATTTCAAAATTAAAAGGTTTGTGCATTTCTAGGGTAAAACATAGGAGTTTAACATCGCATCTTTATGTAAGTGATTGCTGGAACATGGATTAGAGCAGAGGCTCTTAAAATTTGTGATACCACCACCCCCTAACACGCTAAATGAATTTGTGTGCCCTGGGTTGCTTCCTCCCCCCTTTTCACCAGACTCCTTGCCTTCCTGTAGTTCCTTCATGGCATTTGTGGTCCTTAACGCCCTCCCCACTGCAGGCTCCTCCTCCCTCCCCCCGTCTCTTTCTCCTCTGTGCCTCTTTTCCACTCCGCATCCCTTTGGTTGGTTGGTTCCTTCCTCTCTCATGTCTCCTCTGCCTCCACCTCTGACCCCCACATGCCCTTATTTATCTCTGGGTTCTCTGCCCCGACCTAATTCCCCAGCCCACTGCCTGAGGGACCCTGCCCTCTTCCAGCTGGGGAAGCATTCAGTCACCTGGCAACCATGCCCTGGCCGGCCCCTTGCACGTCCGCTCCTATGCCGGCCTCACTCTCCCGCCGCCTTGCTTCCTCCTGCAGCTGAGCCGCACTCCTGGAGTCCCACGGCCCCAGCCACACTGCGCGGCTTGCCGGCAGCTACCTTCTGCCACCCTGCAGCTCTTCGTGGCCCAGGGGAGAGCAGTCACGAGTGAAAAGCCCAATCCAGCTGCAACCCCCCTCTAAGTTGCTTGTGACCCCTAGGGGGGTCGCAACCCACAGTTTGAGAAATGCTGGATTAGAGACTACAGTAAAAACTTCCAGTCCCCCTTTGTACTGGTGCCTGCAGGACTACGTATTTGCTAGGTGATGCTTAGATATAAATTAAGGCAATAATGCAATGAGCCTGTAAGACAGTACTTGAGCCAAATAAAGACACAAGGTGTAAAAAGCCTTAAGCATAAGTAATAACTAAAAAGATCCCAAGATAATACCATCTTAAATACTAAAATGCTGAAGTGACTGAAGAGGTGACAGGTAGCCATGGGATGCTAATTCATAGCATCTGGAAATAAAAGAAGAAGAAAAAAACAACAAATGGTCTGGTAGCACTTTACAGACTAACAAAACATGTAGAGGGTATCATGAGCTTTCGTGGGCTCATACCATCTACATGTTTTGTTAGTCTAGAAAGTGCTACCAGACCATTTGTTGTTTTTTTCTGTAACAGACTAACTCAGCTACCCTCTGAAGCTTCTGGAAACAAAGGAGTTAGGCATCTGCTGATGTCCCTTTCCCTAACAACAAGAGTGCCATGGTAACTGACTGACTTCTACTGCTAATGAGAGTGAGGTAAAAAGATTAAGAATTTAGGGAAACGCATCCCAACATTGTGGTGAGGTCAGGAATTACAAATAAGGAAAAGGACATGAAACCCCTCCTGCGTTTTGCACTGGGCACGTTGGCATCAGTGAAACACGTTGTAGAAGTTGTATTCTACCCTGTGTGCCCTGAGAGATGCCACAGTGATGTCGGATGGCAGAGGAGAAGAGACCTAAACCATCCCTTTCCAAACAGCCTGCAGCCTGAAGTGGATGGGTGCCCAGCACATCCTGTACTCTCTCTTCTTGCTGTGCAGGGTTAGAGTGTTAGTGACGTGGCTCTAGCCGTATTCATTATACATACAGGGTGATTTTTTTAAGTAGGATTGTTGCAATCATGCACCTTCAGACTCCCAACTGAACACAGTTCTCATACTTTACCTGATGGTGGTACAAGAATCTATCCAATTTCAGCGCTAAGTAAGGAAACGACATTAGTAATCACTGTACAGTCACTGTATCCGGCACTGGGCATGTGTTTCCTATTTTCATTAGTCAAATGCCTGGGAAAGCAAACCCAAACTGTTGCACTGCAGTAGCAGCAAGTTAAATCCTCTCCCGCTCTCTCCTAAAAGACCATGGGTGAGACCACAAGGCCCCTGCAGGATTTTCACTCTGTAGGTAAATGGATTCTTGTCTTGAGCAAGGACCTCGGGATCTGACCTCATTCCCACACTGTATTGTGGCCACTACACGTGGCTGGAGGGGACCATCTCCATCCGCTTATGCTACTGAATTCTTCAGCCAGGAAATGGGGAAATGCTGGGCGGGGGGAGAGCGGCCCCTCAGTCTCAGGACACCACAAGGGTGCCACGTGTGCCAGTTATGTTCCAGCAGCCCCCGGCTCCCACAGGCGGCAAGGAGGTGGGGGTGGGGTGGGATGGAGGAGCCGATGACACAACCAATAGACAAACCTGGCTCTGTTGGTTCCTGCATCACTGCGCGCCCCCACCCCACGTACTGCCTCTGCCATGCCGCTGCCTCCAGGGTGGTGGCAGACTGGGTGGGGAGACGCTGAGGGGCCCAGGCTGCCGCATGGCAGGCTCTGTCCAGGACTTGCCAGGGACAAACTAACCGGCAAAGGTAGCACGCTCCCAGGAAACTACAACTCCCATGAAGCATCCGGTGCAGCATCGCCACTTCCTCTTACACCAACTTCCATTTCCACCTTGATTACCAAATGGCAGTTTACCCAAAACCTCCCCCACCAAATCAGGACGCACCACACCCTGCACTGGCAGCTATGCCCATCTCACGTGCTGCTGACCCTGCAGTGGCTACTGGGAGATGTAGTTGCCCCGGCTTCCATCTCCCACAGGCCACTGCGGCTCCCTCCGTCCTCCCTCCTGCCCCAAGGCCTGCCTGGCTGGAGCCGGGCAGAAGCACTCAGCCATGGCGCACCTCTGAGGGCACGGCCGTGGCTGGGCAGGGGCGGTCTGGGGGAGTGGGTGTTGCCCACCGGGCTGAAGCACAGCCTTGGTCCCACTCGGGACTAGGAGTGGGTGGGGGCAGGTGCTGGATCCGGAAAGGGGGAGGGGTGAGTGCTTGGGGTAGGGGTGGGGAGTTGATGACGTGATTGCAGAGGAGGAAACTGAGGCACAAGTGCCAGCCAGGGAAAGCAGAGATGGAGGGGGCGGGGCTGAGGCGGGAATGTTCAATGTCGGTTCATGGAGCAGTCGATGGACTCGTGAATTCTCACTGGCTATTCGATGATTCCACAGTGCCGGGGGCGGGGCCAGTGTGATGTCACAAACAGCTGCCATCACAATTGGCAATTTCTGACACACACATGCCAGTCAGATTTGGCTTCTAACAGTTTTAGCTGCACAGTTCCGCAAGCGCGGAGGGGAAGCCGATTCTGATAGCTGGAGGTTCTCCACCTCATATTTGGCTGCATGGACCCCCCACCTCTGGTTCAGAGGGTTTCACCCTAGTCCCCCAGACCCACCCTCAACTCCAGGTCCAGGGCAGGGTTTCCTCTAAGACTTTCCATCCAGCAGTGGAGTGGGCCAGGACTTCTGCCCCAGGGCTGGAGCTGCAGCCAGACCCACGTGATGGCTGCCCCGCTGTTCCTAGGGTGGGCTGCCTGGCAGGCAGCTGCTGGAGCCAGAGCCGGAGCCAGGGGTGCAGTACAGCTGCTCCTGGGGTAGGGCCCCCTGCAACCCTGTTTCCCCCTCTGCTCTTCCTCGGAGCCTGCCCCAGAAGTAGCACTCCCTGGGGGGAGGAGGGGCCAAGTCTCACCTTCTACGCGTGAGGGGGTGGGGCGCTGCCTGGGACAAGGCTCTGGGTCCTAGCAAGGTGGGGGGACCACTCTGGCATCTCTACGATGGGAGAGACTCTCTGGGAGCAGTGCTGTTGGTGGGTATCCCGCCCCCTCTCTACGCTGCCACACCCCAATACCACAGCACCTAGGCCAGGAAACACCATGACTCCCTTGGGGCTATGGAGCCGCAGGGGCTGACGGGAAACGCAGTCCGGAAGACGCTACAGCTCCTGTGGCGTCATGGGGGCCGTAGTGACCTGTGGAGCCTAGCGGCCCGAGGAAAGACTGCATCTCCCAGCATGCACTGCTTCCCTTCCCCTCTACCCACCCAGGGTGGGATTTCTTGGTGGACCCGCTCCCTGTGACGTCAGGGCCTGCCACAGAGGCAGGGCACCACCCCGGCCAAGCAAGGAGCAGAGCGGCACCTTGTCAGAGCGGTTCCAGCCTCCATCACCGCTCAGTCACGGTCTCTGGTGTCCTTCTGCCCTGCGCACCACTGGAGCTGGAGGGCTGCGCTGCCACAGGAAACCCCCGCGATCCCAGTCCCAGTCTGGCACCCCGAGTCTGTACCTGTCCCGCCCAGCCTGTGTCTCCCTCTGCCTGCCACTCGCAGACCCAGCGCCACCTGAGCGCTTGCCGAAGCCAATCGACTCCGGGCCCTGTTCCCGGGGGACACGATTAGAGCACGTACCTGGGCACTTTCTGGTCACGGTTCCCAGTCGGTTGCTGTCAGGCCATGGACCGAGCAAACGTCACTTCCGGTCCATGGGACAGCAGGCACGTGGCGCCGGCATGACGCGAGGCTGCTCCTTGTTGCCCTGTGCCGGACACGAGAGGAGCAGCTACCGCGCGGCAGTTAGAGCCTCGTGCTGAAACGGGCCGCAGCAGCTACTCTCTTCCCTGCCCCTCCCATCCCCGTTGCATGCTCCAGCTCGGAGGGGAGGGGTGCTGCTCTCCAGGAGCTACTGCTGCCAGGGCACCGTCTGACTGGCACACGTCAGATGCACACGCCCAGCCAAATGCTCACACGCAGGGATGCGTGCACACACACAAACGCAAATTAACAGATTAACGCGCCTGAGCGCCCACTCGTGCTCACACAAACATGTGTGTGAATACTCATGCCCTCGCTCAGACACGCACCCATGCATCTGTACAATGTGCCTGCAGGCAGGCATGCACGCACACATGCAAATGGACACTGGCACACGTGTGCATGCACGTACACACCCAGGGACACACACACTTGCACTCATACATACGCGTGCGCGCATGCACACCAAGTAACAGTAGTCTAGAAGGACACAACAATAATTTCAAACTCAAAAGCCAAAGATTAGATCAATTAGAAGAGAACTATTCCCACAAGGCCCTAATCCATGTCTGGGGCTCCTGGGAGACAAAGTGTTTATTTCAAGCCCAGTTTTGCCAACTCTCAGCATGTGTAATGCTAGGTCAGTTAGCAGCCTACTCACCTCATGCGTCCAGGTTCCTATGGAAAACTAAGTATCGCCAGCCAGGAGATTGGCAGAGGGGAAGGGGGGGGGGGGATAATGAGATTTTTAAAAATACAAAATGAGGTGTTCAGTTTCTGTGACTTTGGTAGTTCATATTTTCAAGTTCTTCCACCACGAGCCAGAGGGCCTTTTCTCAGGGACCCGTGCCACGCTCGCAAACGTCTGTGCGGCCCTCCCTCGATACTTACCTTGAGCCAATTGCTGTTTGCTCTTCTTCCATAGATCGCTGTCTGGTTTCCATCTGCCGGCATGGTCTCGGGGGGCAGGCTCCTTTTCGTCTTGCTTAGGCCACCCCAGGTGTGTGGAAAGGACAGACACGTGCGTCACCTGGCTGCTGCTAACTGGAGCCCAGTGTTCTCTCTAACATTTCCCCTCCAGGAGCAGAGTGAGTTTTGTCTCGTGCTCCAAGATCGAGGTCACGTGCCCTTCTTCGGACACCTGCCAGCCAGGCGAAGACATGTCTCGTCTGTGTTTTTAAAATGTTCTGGAAGAAAGAGTACTAACACAAGGGAGAATTAACAAGGTGCGTGACTGTAAATGGTTTTTTGATATGAAGTCAAATAAAAAATAAATTAATACTGAAACATTTTCAGTGGCCAATCTCCTCTCCCCACCCGGCCTAGATGATCTCTCCGGGTCCCTTATGGTAAAACTCACCCCAAATCCTGTGCTGAGGTGACAAGTTCTTCACAAGATACTGGATTATTAAACTTTCCTCCATTAACATACACATTTCAAAGTTGTCTCCTCAGGATTGTCTTGAAAAACTGTATGTTTGCAGACTTCAGCCACATGAGCTGATGTTAGCTCACATGAACATTAGATACAATGTCTTGGTAATTTTTAGGAACTAAGATTCCTAATTTCCTTTTAACAGCGATTCCATAGTGTTAGATTGTGCTATAGATGTAGTTTGCTAGAGGAGAGGAGGAATAAGATTAGCACACTTTCCTAGTTGAAAATCCAAGGGGAAGAAAGGGGAGAATTGCAAATCAAGAGTCTCTTAAGGTATCTGAAAGCTACTTTGGTCTGGGCACATACTCAGTGGTACCAAGGCAGACTTTTCTGTGGCTCGGTTGTATTATGCCATGCTAAAACAAGTCTACCACATTGAATGAAAGAACGGACAATTACATGAAAGCCAAAAAAAGGTGGTTTGGCAGAGAATTTGCTTCTGACAAAAACAAGAGACTGCGGTGGTTAAGGAAGAACAGGAGGCATACCTGTGCATAAATCAATTCACCAGAAACTTTCTGAACAACCAGTTCAGTCACATGTCCTTACAGGAACAAGCACCTTAATGACGGTAGCCCTGACATTTTATTTTGCAGAAGATTCTACTTGTGGAAGGGCTGCTGGAGTGAAACTTGAGGCCCAAGCAGGAGGAAAGTTTGATTTTCTAGTACCAAATAGAAAAACAATAATAGAACAAAAAGGCTAAAAGACTGAAATAGGGGGAGGGAGAGCTCAGTGGTTTGAGCATTGGCCTGCTAAACCCAGGATTGTGAGTTCAATCCTTGAGAGGGCCATTTAGGGATCTGGGGCAAATCTGTCAGGGATGTACTTGGTCCTGCCATGAGGTCAGGGGACTGGACTCGATGACCTTTCAAGGTCCCTTCCAGCTGTATGAGATAGGTATATATCTCCATATACTAGACTGTATTATTAACTAAAGTCTATGTGATTGAAGTTTTGATTTTCCTCTAATTGCAGTTGCTGTTTGTTTTTGTTTAAAAAAAAAAAAAACCTAAAAAGATACTACCTTATAATGACACAGAAACCGAAGGTAATGTTCTTCCAACTCACGCTTTCAAACATGGCTGAGGAACCTTATTAGGGGGAGGGCACACACAAGTAGGGTTGCCAGATGGTTTCAGCAAAAATACTAGACCCTCTGAAAAAAACAACAAACAAAAAGCGCCAGGAAATTTTTTGCCGAGGAAAAAAAACAAACCAAACAAACGAAAAAAACCCCACCAGGAACATTTTTGGAGCAAAATCCAGTTGCGACCCCTTTAAATAGAGAGCCAGTGTCCCCACCCCAGCTCCATTTCTGTTGGGTGTCAAGTCAGGAAAAGCAGAAAATACTGGACATTTTGTATGTCTGGTATTTTCTAAATTTATTTACCGGACAAAAGGTGCAAATACCGGGCTGTCTGGTTCAATAACGGACACCTGGCAACCTTACACACAAGTGTGAAGAAAAAAAATCCCCAAACCCCACCACCCTCATTGTCATGGCCTCCAACTGAGAAGGAGAAAGATGCTCCCCACATTCCCCTCACACACTGGGGCTGTGTCTACACTGGGCCACTTATTCCGGAAAAGCAGCCGCTTTTCCGGAATAAGCTGTGAGCTGTCTACACTGGCCCCCTGAATTTCCGGAAAAGCACCGACGATCTACTGTAAAATTCTCAGTGTTTTTCCGGAAAAACTACGCTGCTCCCGCTCGGGCATAAGTCCATTTTCCGGAACACTGTTCCGGAAAGGGCCAGTGTAGACAGCCCAGTAGTCTTTTCCAGAAAAAAGCCCTGATTGCGAAAATGATGATTGGGGCTTTTTTCCGGAAAAGAGCGTCTACATTGGCCATGGATGCTTTTCCAGAAAAAGGGCTTTTCTGGAAAAGCAGCCTGCCAATGTAGACGCTCTTTTTCCGGAAAAACTTATAACGAAAACTATTCTGTTTTAAGCATTTCCGGAAAAAGGTGCCAGTGTAGACGTAGCCTGGATCTTGTGAGGAGGGGGGCGGGGCAGGCTAGCAGATTTTGTATGCTCCAATCTCAGTGTGGAAACCTTGAGGCTAAAGGGCCAGACTCATGCAAGCTGAGGGCCGCATCCAGTCCCCGATATTAGGTTCCTCACCCCTGCTTTAAAAACAAAAGCCTCTTACTCTTAAAAATCGATCCCCATAGCACGGGTTGGACCAGCTTCATGCAGGTCCTCCCTGGATGGAAAATTACAGCAAATTGTATGAACAGAAAGAAACAGAAGCTCCAATAGCAGCTGGAGGCGGGGTGAGGCTGCCCCAGTAGGGACAGCCTCCCTGCGGCACATCGGGGCAGCCGCTCGCCACCAGATCAGGAAAACAGCCACCTTCCAGCAGGAAGTCGAGTGCTGCTGCAAGGCTCCGCAAAGGTGCGGAACCTAAGGCCTGGGTGCTGGATCCAGCCCCCGAAGCTTGGGGTTCTGTCCACCTTTGCTCCACTCCCCACCCCGTGGGGCTGGAGCGCACAAAATCGACTAGTCTGGGCCCTCCAATGCTCTGGACTGCAAAGGGGATGTCTTTCTTCCCCTCAGCTGGGGGCCACGTCAGGGAGGGCTTTTTTGTTTGTTTGTGTCTCACTTGTTTGCAGCCCCCCAAACCTGATTTTGGCCCCTGACTCCCAAAAGATTCCTCACCCGTGAATTATAAGCAACTCCAGCCCCCTCCCCATCTCTCCACATACCTGCCCATCCAGGATGCTCTCTGGCCCTCTGGAGAAAGGCACAGCTGAACACTGGACAATACCGTGGGCACACCAGAACCAGGAGCATCTCTCCTTGCCTGCAGGTCACCCTCCTTCATTGTCACAGTGCTACCAAGCCAAACTGCCAGCCGCCAAGGAGCACCCCCCGCCAGGGAGCAAAATAACTCTGAGCCCAAAGGACACACAGGCAGGAAGAGATTCACTGGGCACACACCCAGCCCCACCCACGGGGAGCGCGGCCCCTCTCCCCCAGGCAGCGAGCAGCCCAGGAAGCAGGGGTAGCGGGAGGCAGCCTGAGCCCAAGGGGCCGGCCTCTGACCCTCCCCATTTGCGGAACACATTTTGTACATGCACCACGGCCCGCGGGACCGTGCACCACCCACAGGAACAACCCCCCCGCCGCCGAGGCTCCCCGGAGGGGCGGCACGTGACTCTTCTCTGCGCCCCGCTGAACTGCAACCCCCTTCGAGACACCCACGTGACTGGAGCCCGGGTCAGCTCCCGCTGTCCCCGCCCCGCACGCCAAAGGGGGGCGGGGCACAGCCCCGTTCTCCTGGCACCACGTGGAGTCCGGGGGCCGACACGTGGCCGGGGGGGACTTACAGGAGTGATGCAGGCAGTGCTGGGGGTGGCTAAGGGAGGGAGGAAAGAGGGGGTGGAAGCAAAAGCCTCCCCCTGCCCAATCGAAAAGCCCCTGCCTGCACTGACCACTAGGCGAGCAGGGACGTTAGACAGGCATTAAGTGAATAGGTGTGTAATTGCACAAAATATTATCAGTTACACGACTATTCGACAGTCTCCAGAGGTGGGGCCGGCAGCCAGTGCGCTCCCAGCTCCCACTCCCAAGAAGCCCTCTGTCACCATGGACTGCTTCCTTTGCCGCTGCCCCGGCATCTCACGCAGCTGCCTCCATCCACAGTGAG
Source organism: Pelodiscus sinensis (assembly GCF_052426305.1). Lineage (NCBI taxonomy): Eukaryota > Metazoa > Chordata > Testudines > Trionychidae > Pelodiscus > Pelodiscus sinensis. The sequence continues at coordinate 287,092 of NC_143063.1, forward strand.
CCCTGGCGACCCCCACCCCGCCTGCCACTGCTGCCTCTGATAGCTGACACGTGCAGGGAGCAGGCTGGAAAGCTTTGTGCAGGTACCGGCTCCCTCTGCCCCCCTCACCCTCCGCGCCACGCCTCTCTAGCAGAGCTGTTGCCTCTCTATCACAGCAGTGCACAGGAGGGAGGGGCAGGCGGACAGGTGGCTCTCCATGGCACTGGCTCCCATTCCCCCCACTTTGCTGCTACCGAGACAGTGGGCGGGTACGGAGGAGAGGTGTGGGAGACAGCTGGCACCCTGTCCCCCTGCTCTCTGTGTCGCTTGTCCCTTTCCAGCCAAATAACTGAATCCAAGTAAATTGTTTTTGCAAAAAAACCCTCCACTTTTCTGCAATTTCTTTCTCTCCAGAAAGGAGCGTGTTTTGTACCATGCACTGCACATGCTGACGGTAATTAAAAGCAGAGAAACACTGAACATGCAGTATGGTTGAGTTCTGCTTGAGATGTATAGGCACGAGCAAGCTTTGTGCCGGTGGGCAAGGCAATGTCTCCCCGAGGGAGGGGCTCCTTCACAGCGAGGGCAGCAGCCCCTGCAGCAGTAGACTCCTGATACCAGCACAGCGTCAGGGCAGCTTCCTCTTCCAGCCTCGCATGACCCTTGCCCTGCACATGGGAACGCCCGAGCCAGCGGGCACTGCACTTCCCATGATGCCCTGGGGCCTCCAGTCCCCCACTGGCCCCGTGCTTCCCACACGCTTTGGTCTGAAATGGAGAAGGGCCCGTGGAGCCCTGGTCCATTTCACACGTGGGGAGCACGGGGCCAGCGGGGGCTGCTTGAGTTCCCTGTTGGTCCCACGCCCCCCACGGCACTTCCACCTTTGCAGAGTCAGCGAGGCTCATGCTGCATTTCAAAGGTGCAGGCGCCCCATCGACCCACTGAACAGTCGCGGCAAATTCCATCAACGATTCGATTAGTTGATTCTGCTCCACTGAACATCCCTAGCGTCACCCGCCGATACTCCACCTTCCATGCCACAGGCGTGACAGGCTGAACCCCTCCTTCCCACCAGTTATTCCTGCCTGGCCTTCCTGAGCAAAATCCTCCTGCTGTAACTCATTCAGCTAAAGCCTGAGGCACCACGGCCTCTGGAGCAGAAACCCTCAATCCACAAACCCTCTATAGTCTGCTCAGCCCATGGGCTGCTAGTGCGCCGGAGGGGGGAGGGGCTCCCCGCCCAGCCTGGGCAACAGGGGACTCTAGCCTCAGCTCTAATGTCCCCTCCGCCCCGTGCCCGTTTCTCAGCCGGGCCAGAGCCCCCCCATGCCCATTTCTAGAGGGCCTCTCCCGCCATTGCTGCCACCTACCCGAGGCGACGGAGCAGGAGGGGAAGTCGGCGAGGATGGCGTGAAACTGGAGCAGCGTGTAGAGCCTGCCCAGAAGCACGTTTCCCATCACCTGGCTCCTGCTGAGGGGCGAGTGGATTCGGCCCTGGACAAGCAGAAAAAGAAGGAGCCGCGTCACTGATCCTGCAAGGCTCAGCTGCATATGCCGCGCTGCCCTGCCCACCAGCTCTGCCCCACGAGCAGAGAAGCGAGCAGGGCAGGGAGGTGACGCAGCGTCCATGAGACTGAGATTGGAGACTGCAGCCTGCTTCAGGGGCCACATTTTGAAAAGCTGTTGGAAACTTAGAGACGGGGCAGCAAAGAGCCAAAAGTCAGGAGGGCTGCAGAGAAAGTCCTTCTCCTCTGCTCTTGAGCTCCGTGTGGTTGGCTTCTACAAGGAAAGCTGAGAGGTGACGTTACTCGGGCGTCTAAGGGCCTTTCCGGAGAGAACATGTCGGGTACCAAAGGGCCAGTTCATGGTGCAGAGAAAGGCAGGACAAGAGCCAGCGGCTGGCAGGTGATAGAGTGTTTGGTGGGTTGCTTTTTCTGTGCAAAATGCAGCAGTTTGCCAACATATATTTTAAAAACACACCTGTGTCTGTCACAAACTCCATCACACACACACACCCCTTCAAAAACTCCCCACAACAGTTTTAAAACCATTTGCAACAATAATTTTTAAAAGCAGCGGTATGCAACAAATTGGTTTTTTTTAAACCACTTATCTCTAGCATAAGCCCCTGAATCACCCACAACTTAACCCCTACAGCCAGCTTTTTAAAAAAAAATAAAAACCCCCAGGTAAAAACACACCACATTTTTGTAACCATCCCAGACACTTTCAGCCTAACCCCACCACCTCCTCCCCCAACTCAGAATTGAACATTTATTTTGAAAACACATTTGGCACAGAAAGAGCAACCCACCAAACACTCTATACCAGCAGTTTGCCAACATATAGTTTAAAAACCACACCTATGTCTTGCACAGACTCCCTCTCTCTCACACGAACCCTGTAGCACCACATGTATTTAGAAGGCACATGTGTGTTTGGGCTTTTGGTTAGTTAGGATTACACCCAAATGCCTCAAACCCATTTTAAAAACACATCACATTTTGCACAGTAAAAAACCTATTAGTTTGAAACAAACCAACAGTTTGCCACCAAATACTTTTTAAAAACACACCTATGTCTTGCACAGACCTCATCTCTCTCTCGCTCTCTCTCACACACACACAAACCCCACATACATTTAAAAGCCAATTGCAAACATGTTACCTTTCACTATGGGGTAACGTGTTGCAGGCACATGCTTGTTCTGTTCCCCCCCCCCCATGTGTGTTTGGGCCTTAAGGTTAAAAAATAAGCACAAATGTTAGTTAGTATAACCCAGTTTTTTTAAAAACAGTATTAAGCACAACTACAGTTAAAAATGGTTTTTACCTTGGCCTGGTGGTGAACTGCAGCCTAAAATTACTGGTTCCATGTTAAACAGATCACACTGCAATAAAGATAGCCACCATTATTTTACTAAGAGAGCATGGCCAAAGAGTGGCATTATATAACATATATTTTCAAAGTTAAAAACAGGGAACATACCTTCTCCTGTTGCAGTCCAGCAGCCATTCAAGAAAGTTTCTGTTGAAAAGGACAGTCTCCAAACTACCTAGGTTTTTTTATACCCTCCTAACCCATTGTTTCAAACAACTTCAACATAGTAGCTAGCAGGTTAATTTGATCACTGCAACTCTAAAATAATAGATCCTTAAAGACTTTAGGCACCCCTCCCTAGCATTGCCTTTTGTGATCTGGGGGGTGGAGGAATTAAGCTGTCTCCACAACTTAGTTGCTTTTGGCTACATTTTTTTTCTTTTAGTTAAAATACATTTTTTGTAGGGCTTTCTTACAGTATTAACAGTAAAAGCACCAATCCTTAATGTAGCTGTACCCATTTCCACGTGGAGACCCTTTGCAGATATCAATAAATATCTAGGGGTTTGTTTTTTTAAACATGCTTCTTTCATGCTTAAGGCTTGAGGTTTAAATAAAATGCTTTTAAATGTTTGATTGTCTTTTAGAGCAAATACTTGTTCTAAAGTATGGGTAAAAGTTTGAAACATTTCAGTTTTGGGTTAGACCCTTAATTTTTTTAACTTTTAATGGCTAGAAAAAGTAGCCCATAGCATTTAACCAGCTCCTGGGTCATATTTAAACTGTCCAATAGCGTTTCTACCAACTCCTGTGTCCTTTAAACTGTCCAATAGTGCTCTACCAACCCCAGGGGTTATATTTAAACTGTACAATAGTGTCTGCAAACTCCTGAGGTGTTATTTAATTAGATATTCATCAGAGCCTACCCATCCAACCCATCAAATTTAATTACTAAACATTAACCTCAACAAGGGTAAGTGGTCACACCTAAACCTAACCATTGACTAGAGCCCCCTGGCTATTCAGTAAGGTGTGGTTAAACCATTGAGTTCATGTCTAATAAATCCTAACTGGGTGGGGGTAGAGGGGGTGACTTTTTTCCTTTTTATTTAAAAAACAAAACATTTTGGAGGGGTTTTTCTTCCCCCGAGTTTCTACCATACATCTTTCAGGGTTTTTCAGTAAATGGACCCCTTTATACAAAATGGATTCTCACAAACTTAATTTTTTTAAATGATTGTATTTAAAAAACATACAAACCATGTGTTCCACCAAAACTTTTACTCATGTAAGGATCACACAAACCTTCTGACAGAAGATAGTCACAAAAGCCCCTTTTCAAAATATATTTACAGCTACCAAGTTTTATATCTCATGTGTGTCCCCTCACCATTCTCTAACTTCATCCTTTTAGACATCTTACAAATAGTCTTTTTCTTAAGCAGGGTTCTGTAACTTTTTGTACGCCCCAGACGTTCAATATAACGCTCTAAGCAGGCGTCTTTTGGCTTGGTCATGGTCTTTAAAACACTGTGAGGATCTTGACTGAATTGCACTGCATTTACCAAAGTCACCCCTTGTGCTAAGTGTTCTTGAGTTAAGCACAGACATTGCATAGCATATCCTACGGCAATAACAGTATTTAATAAGCTTTCCAAACACAGTTCAGCACATAGGCCCCGGAGCTTGCAGTTTATATCCTCTGGAGTCCAAGTCACACAGTCATGGTGCCGCTGGGCTGGCGCATCTATTACACAACCCTCACAGTCCTCAAAAAGCTTTTCCCTAAGACAGAGACTAAGGACGGTATAAACACCAACGCGTACAATAGAGCACATAACTTTTTTACGCTTATGATGTGGCACTGGCTCAACTAGGTCAATGCCAAGCCACCTCCTGAATTCTTCATGGCCGTCATCCTTGGCGTTCTCTTCAATGCTTTGTATCGGTGTTGAGCAAAATCAAGGTGGGCCCGGTTCGTCTTCCTTGTCCGATGCAATACTGTCCTGGGTCTGAGGGTCAGCTAGAAAGGCACTGTCAAGCTGTCGAGAGATTGCCAGAAAGAAATAATGTAAGACACTCTGGTCATTTTTTTTTTTTTTTAGGTTTACAAAATCCTGGTTTCCTAACCCCATGATGCCCCAACTTTGATCTTTCATTTACCTCTTTGACTTCTTTTCCATGCACCTTGTCCGACTCCTGGGAGCCATGGGCACCTTCCTCCTCCAGGCCATCTAGCTCGTCGGGCTGCCTCGTGAGCGGTTGGGTTTCAGCGTCAGATACTGGTGTATCCATCAGTGGCTGGGCCAAAGGGCCCCCTTCAACTTCTCCTTCCTCCTCAGAACTGTCGCTGATGTAGCGCTTGCTTCTTGGCACCAAAACAAAGTCCAAACTTCTGGTGGGGGTGGTGAAGGAGTCCATGTTAGCGTTTTCACACTCTGTGAAACACGCGCTCTTGGAACAAGATGGCCTCTTTTGCGTGGCGCTAGAACTTATGGGGAAGTGCTATGCTCTGATTGGCAGAGGGAGTCACGGGAAGCTCTTAGAGGGGTCACACGACCCGCTTCCAGTCTGGTCAACCGGTCCCAGAACTGCCCCCCCGATTGGTCACAGCGGATCGCGGGGCGGACCTACAGGGGAAAAACCCTTCCTGATTGGTAGAGGGACGCGGGGCTAGTTCTTAGAGGGGTCACACGACCCGCTTCTGGGCTGGTCATCCGGTCCCGGAACTGCCCCTCCCCGATTGGCCAAAGCGGATCGCGGGGCGGTCCTACAGGGGAAAAACCCTTCCTGATTGGTAGAGGGAGGCAGAGCGTGTTCTTAGAGGGGTCACATGATACCCCTTACTTCCGGTCACCTGCCCCTCTTGACCCCGGATGTATTACCCCCAAGGGCTGAACTTCCGGTGACAGGGGACGGGCATAACGGGGGTCACATGACATCCTTTACTTCCGGTCACCTGTCCCTCTTGACCTGGGTGTACTACCCTCCAGGGGTGGGACTTCCGGTGACAGGGGAGATGGGACTTCCGGGGTCAGGGGAGACGGGACTTCCAGGGTCAAGGGGGCGGGGCTAGCATTTGATTGATGGTAGGGCCCTTATACTACTTGTTACTCTGGTTGTTTGGGACAGGGAAATTGGGGGATGCAGGAGTCAGAGCAGGGGATTGGAAAGCACGAGTGTTCAGTAAGGATTATGCTCCCTGGCCAGTGACATTGCTTCACAGGGCTGGATGAGGCAGGGTAGGCGGTGCTGCCTGACCAGTGGCTGCAAACTAGGGTTGGTTCAAGTGTTGGGGATATGGTGTCCAGCTGGTTTCTGCTTCCCCCAGTTGGCATGCTTGCTGCCCCCATAATCATTTTGGAATATAAGTGTCCCCTCCATGCTTGCTGAACCCCTCATGGTCATTCTGAAGTATAATTGTCTCTCCCTTTCCCTTGAAGGAGAAAATGTGATTCCAGGCACATCCCATTGTCCTGGCACAACCAAATTCTTACTTTGCTTTAACTTGTAAGAGGAAGCTGCATACCAAATTTGCCGGTCCTAGCTCTTACTGTTTAGGAGGAGTCTTAAGTTAGATTTGCTCCTCAAATAGAGCTGCACCATCCAAGGAGAGGTCCTTTATTGATCACCATGCCTTGGCCAAGACTGGAGAGTAGCAACTTGGACACACTCTGCATGGACACTACTGACACAATGCTACCGGCTGCAGCGTTCACTGCCTCCAAAGCCGCCTGGAGCACCACCCTAGCTGCCGTAATGCTTTCCTCCACCAGAGCCTAAACTCTTCCTTCAAATCCTCTGGGATAGAAGGTTCATACTTTGTTATAGCCTACCCAAGATGTTCACAGCATAGCAGACTATGAAGGCCTGCTGATTTGCCATTTAGAGCTCACGGGTGAATTAAGTTTACACCTAAATAAGTGAAGTGTTTTTGAGTGGGTTTTTGGGAGGGGTGCCCTTGATATAGGTTCACTGTTTCCACCACCAGGCAATTTAGGGCAGGTGGGAGTAGAAATACTCATGTCCCTCGGCATGAACAAAGTACTTGCGCTTTGCCACTTGGAGATGAAAGAGAGGTTTGCCACAGAGCATTGCCTATTTTGGCCACCCCATCATGGAGAGCTAAGGCTACCAAGGAGCTTACAAACAGGTGACTGCTAACAGGGAGTTTAGAGAGGGAGTCTGGAAGGGGAGAGGGAAGGGTGCGAGGTTCTCTTGCCTTTCTTTTTAAATCCTTTCTCCAGGACATCAGGCCTGGATAGTGATAACGTCTGCTGTTGTTACCTGCGCAGTGTGTGCCATGTTTGTCTTCCTCCCAGAAGAAAAGAACGGTTACTTACCTGTAACTGTTGTTCTTCCAGATGTGTTGCTCATGTCCATTCGAACGGTGACACCACCTCTGGGAGGAAGGCTGGATGAGGCCGTAGCCTGACGTTACTATGTGAAAAAACAAGGTAGGGCGGGTCTACAGTTAGCACCCTTAGTTCCGACACCCTTCGAGCCGATGTAATGGCCACGATGAAAGCAACCTTCAACGAGAGCCAGTGGTTCAAAGGGGGGTAACAAGCCTGTGGAGGACAACATTGAGGTTCCAGGCGGGAAGTGGGGCCCTCACCGAGGGATACAACTTTTCCAAACCAGTAAGAAACCTTTTAACCACTGGGTTAGAAAAAAGGGAGACTCCTGCCGTACCAGCATGGAAGGCGGAGAGAGATGCCACATGGACTTTGATAGAAGAAAAGGACAGGCCACTAGACCGAAGCTGCAAAAGATAGTCAAGAATAGCTGGAATAGGAGCCGAGGACGGGTGTACTCCTCTCCGGGATGCCCAAGATGAGAAGCGCCGCCACTTGGCAGCGTACGACCGTCTAGTAGAGGGTTTCCTGCTACAGAGGAGCACCATCTGGACCTCCTGGGAACATTCCCTTTCAGGTTGGTTCAACCACGGATAAACCAGGCCATTAGGTGGAGAGACTGGAGATCTGGGTGAACCATGATCCCCTCGTCCCAAGGCTGAGTTAGCAGGTCCCGGACTGGAGGAAGTGCTATTGGATCTTGGGTAAGCATATCCACTAGGATGCGGAACCAGAACTGCCTGGGCCACCAGGGAGCTATGAGAATGATCGTGGACCGAAATGTTCTCGCTCTGGTCAACACCCTGGAAATTAGATAGAACGGGGGAAAAGCATAGAGAATGCCCTCTGGCCACATGGTCGTCAGGGCATCCCCCAGGGTATATTTCCCCAGCCCCAGCATAGAACAGTAGTTCCAGCACTTGGCATTGTGTGCCGAGGCGAACAGGTCTAGGCAGGGATAATCCCACCTGCGGAAACCTGACACAGAACAGAGTCCTTGAGCGACCACTTGTGGGCTCCAAAGGATCTGCTCAGTGTGTCTGCTAGCAGGTTTTTGCACCCCAGGAGGTATTCCGCCTGAGGCGTGATATTGTGCGTGTCACACAGGTGCCAGAGTCGCAGGGCCTCTTTGCAGAGGGGAGGTGACCGTGCCCCACCCTGCTTGTTGAGATAAAATACCGCTGCTGTGTTGTCCATACGAACCAGGATCGAGCGGTGAGAGCACCTTGGCAGAAAGGCTTCGCAGGCTCTCCTCACCGCCCACAATTCCCGGCCGTTTATGTGCAGTGTTCGTTCGGAGGGGGACCAGAGGCCTTGAGTCCTGTGCCGCCCTAGGTGTGCCCCCCAGCCCAGGTCGGATGCATCGGTGACCAGCGTAAGGGAGGGGGGAGGGGCACTGAAAGGAACCCCACTGCGTACCACAGTTTCCTGGGTCCACCATAGGAGGGAATCCAGAATTTCTGGGGGCACTGTGATTATCAAGTCCCAAAGACCCCTGGATTGGCTGAAGGCCTGTGCTAACCACGCCTGCAGGGGTCTCATTCTTATTCTGGCATGGCGCACCGCGTACATGCACGCCGCCATGTGGCCCAGGAGCCTGGAGCAGACCCAAGAGGTCGTGATAGGGGACCGGATTAACCCTGAAATCAGCTCCACTATGGAGAGGAACCTGCTCTTGGGCAGGAACGCTCTTGCCACCCTTGCGTTGAGGGGGGCGCCCATGAATTCTATCTGCTGGGAGGGGGTCAGGGATGACTTTGATGTTTATCATGAGCCCTAGCCTTAGGAAGAAGGCTCCTGTGAGTGCCACGTGAGTTTCTACCTGCTCGTACGAGCGACCTCGGATCAGCCAATCGTCGAGGTACGGGAACACGTACACCCCTTGTTTGTGGAGAAATGCGGCAACCACCGCCATACATTTTGTGAACACCCTTGGTGCCGTACATAAACCAGAGGGGAGCACCATAAACTGAAAATGGTATCGGACCACCATAAACCTGAGAAACCTCCTGTGGCTGGGCCTGATCGCCAGGTGGAAGTATGCGTCCTTGAGGTCGAGAGTCGCGTACCAGTCTCCTAACTGTAGCACTGGGATGACCGAGGCCAAAGTCACCATTCTGAAACTGTGTTTTATGACCGCCTTGTTTAAATTTCGGAGGTCCAAGATGGGACGGACTCCTCCCTTCGGTTTGGGGACAACAAAATGACAGGAGTAGAATCCCCTTCCTCGCAGGTGCGGAGGAACCTCCTCTATTGCCCCTTTTTTGAGGAGCGCAGACACCTCCTGGCACAGGATGTGTTCGTGAGGGGTGTCCCTTACTAAGGACGGAGAAGGGGGTTTTGAGGGCGGTGGGCCCAGGAATGGGATAGTATAGCCTCCATTTACTATGTTCAGAACCCAGGCATCTGATGTGATTAGAGCCAAAAAGGGATAGCCTGGCCCCAAACGGGGGGCCAGGATGGGAGACTGGTACGGGACTCTCGAAAAGGGCGTCAAAATTGGGGCTTGCCCTGATGGGAAGGACCGTGGGGACCTCCCCGCTGGGTATCGGACCTGGGGCGATGACGTCAACCCCTAGCCCCCTGGGGGAGCGCAGCCACCCCGGAACCTCCACCGGAGGCCCGGGAGCTGCACCTCCAGTAATCCCCACGGGGGACCTGGGGCTGCGCTCTCCCCTGCTGCTTATAGGGCAGCTGCCGACGCTGCGGGGCCGGCATGTGGATGACCAAGGACTTTAAGGTGGATCCTGTGGCCTTTAGGGTATGGAGCTTAGAGTCAGTATGCTCCGAGAACAGAGTTTTGCCTTCAAAGGGCAAGTCCTGGATCGTATGTTGCACATCCGGGGGAATTCCCAACACATGGAGCCATGCCCCGCAACGCATAACGACACTAGTCGCCATAGTGCGGGCTGCCGAATCAACAGTGTCCAATGACGCTTGGAGAGCGGTTCGTGCAATGACTTTACCCTCCGAGGCAATGGCCGCGAACTCCTGACGGTCCTCCGCTGGGAGTCTGTCTCTGAACTTTTCGACAGCCTGCCGGGTATTAAAAGCATACCGACTGAGCATCGCCTGCTGATTAGCAATGCAGAGTTGTAGTGCTCCTGTGGCATAAACCTTATGGCCCATCAAATCCAGCCACTTAGGCTCTCTCGCCTTTGGAGAAGGACCGGGCTGAGGGAGTCTTTCCTTTTGGGCCGCGGCCTGCACGACCAAGGACCCGGGGATGGGTTGTGAATACAGGTATTCATGCCCCGAGTGCGGGACGTAATAACGCCTCTCGACCCCTTTTAAGGTAGGGGTCAAGGTCGCTGGCGTTTGCCACAGGGCGTTAGTAATTTTTGACACCATTTTGGTGAGCGGTAAGGCCAACTGCGTAGGCACGTCCTCCGTGAGGATGTCCACCATTGGATCCGTGTCCTTAATGACAGGTTCCACCGGAATGGCCAGGTTGAAAGCCATGCGCCGCAGCAGATCCTGGTGCATACGGGCATCCATGGAAGGCAGACTTGGTGCCGGGTCTGCTAGTGCCTCGTCCGGAGACGACGACAACTCTTGAATTGGCATAGGAGCGGTTGTTGCCAACTGCAGTGCCAGTTGGGCAACTTGTGCCCCCGATGGGTCCGCCTCCGGTGCTAGTGCCTGCGCCGCTGGATCGGGTTGCGGTGCTTGAAGTGGGGAGGGAGGGGCCCGGGACAGGCACGCCGACGGTTGGGAACGGTGCCCTGAAGCCTCCGACCCCAGAGAGGGGGGCAGCTGACCTTGCCACTGATGGTAGGCCCAGGGGGTCCAAAAAGGCCACTGCAGGTGCAGAGGCCACATTTGCCGAGTGTGGTCCCTCTGGTGTCTGGACCTGGACCTGTGGGCCAAGGATGCTCCCGAGGACCCCCGATCGGATGGAGGTGGCATCTGAGTCCGACGAGTAATCAGACTCCAGCCAGGGTGGAGCCGAAGAGGAATGCGGGGCAAACTTGGCCATGGATTCAGGCTTGCCCGCATGAATACAGCGGGGCCGGGCGATCTGCGGCACCGGGGGACCCATGCCCGGTGCCGGAAGGCTCGTTGACGGTTGCGGCACCGGGGGACCTAGACCCGGTGCCAAGAATTCTGCGGAACCCAGTTGCGGTACCGGATGTGAGGCAGCCAGCTGCGGCACCGAGGTGCCCAGGCCCGGTGCCAGTTGGGACGCCAGCAGTCGTGGCACTGAGGTGCTCAGGCTCGGTGCCGGTTGAGTTGCCGCCATTGGTTGCGGCACCGGAGTGCTCAGGCCCGGTGCCGGTTGAGTTGTAGCCGGCGGTTGCAGCACTGGGGTACCCAGTGCATCGATGCCGGTGCCGATGAAGGCATGAGATGGATGCCGGCTCTTGGGAGTCCGCCATGGAGAAGAGAGGTGACTGAGTGGACGCCACACGGCTACGGAGATACGGCACTGGTACTGCCAGACGGGGGGCTGGCAAGAAGCTCAGCTGCAGCGAAGTTCGAGCACGGCTCTAAGCTACCTGACACGGACGACTCAGCGTCGAAAAGGGCTTCGTAGTAGCGATCGGTACTGACCTCACATGGGGTGGTCCTGACGCGTAAGCCACCTTAGCATGCCGACCTGGGCCATGTGGGGGCGAAGTCGTAGCCAGCTGAGCCTCCGACGATGGTGACCTCGACCCTTCCAAGTCAACCGACGATGGAGGGGAGGTCATGAGGGTAATAAGGTCCTGCGCCGCTTCAAATGTGTCCGGCGTGGACGGGTGGTGTGAAGGTAGGCGACCAGGACTATCGAGGCCTCCTCGGCGCCGGCGGTGCGCCGGAGGAGATGCATGTACCGGTGAGCCCGCACCGTGGTGCCTGATGGAAGTTAACTTCTTTGCAGGGGACCTTCCGCGGGACTTCTTCGCCCTCTTGGACGGAGGAGAGGTGAGACCGGTGCCGAGACCGACACCGACGCACGGTGCCGGTGTGGAGCCTCCCGTGTGGAAGCCGGTGCGCTGCACACCGCAGGTTGCTCCGGCGGCACCGGTTGAAGCGCTGTCTCCATGGAGGAGAAGCATCAGGAGGGAAACCCTTTCTTTTCTTGTGCGGGGCTTAAAGGACTTACAGATCTTACACGCAATTGCCAGATGAGCCTCACCCAAACACTTAAGGCAACTGTCGTGTGGGTCGCCCCTGGGCATAAACTTCCCGCAGTCAGTGCATGTCTTGAAGCCTTGCGGCCCTGGCATTCCTTACCCCCAAGGAGGAAGGAACAAAATAAAGAACCTAACTATCTACAAGAACTATTTACAGACAAATGTGAGAACGGGAACCATTAACTAACTAAAAGACTAAGAGATAGAGACGCTCCAACGACCGTCACGGCGGTAAGAAGGAACTGAGGTGGGGCAGCGCCGGCAGCGGTACTTATGCCCCGCCATGGCGGCGCCACTCCAGGGGAGGCCCTGCCGGCGCTACGGGTATCACTAGGGAAAATGCTCCGGAAGACGCGGTGCGCACACCTATTTTGAATGGACATGAGCAACCACTCGAAGAAAGAACGGATTTCATCTGCACAAAGTACAAGCTGGTCCCCATTTTGGAAGAAAAAATTAGAGGACTGGAGGCCCAAGTGTCAACCCTATGCTCGATCAGAGAGAATGAAGACTTCCTCAACATAAGGCAGCATTTAATCTTGAAAGCACGGCAGGCGGAAGAACCCGAGAGGGCAGTACGGGACCAGGAAGAGAACTGGCAGTATGCAACTTCTAGTAGGGGAAAAAGGCCAACACGGGAATCCCTCAAAGCTACAGAGGCTCTCTCCACAGGCTCTGCAGTGGTGAATGCTTTGGAAGGGACCTCACAAGGAAGAAAGCACAAGGGCACACCATGTACTGGAAGGCATGGGATGCGCAGTCCTAGGGATGGGTGTTCCACGACCACCACCCACAAAAGAAGACGACGGGTGGTGGTGGTCGGAGACTCCCTCCTAAGAGGGACTGAGCCATCCATCTGCCGTCCGGACCTGGCATCTTGAGGGGTGTGCTGCTTACTGGGAGCTCGAATTCAGGATGTGACTGAGAGGCTTACCAAACTGATCAAACCTTCGGATCGCTATCCCTTCCTGCTTCTCCATGTGGGAACTAACGATACGGCCAAGAATGACTGAGCGGGTTACAGCGGATTATGTAGCACTAGGAAGAAGGATCCAAGAATTTAGAGTGCAAGTGGTGTTTTCGTCCATCCTCCCTGTTGAAGGGAAAGGACTGGACAAGGATCATCAAATTGGGGAAGTAAATGCATGGTTACACAGGTGGTGTCGCAGAGAGGGCTTCGGTTTCTTCGACCGTGAGACTCTGTTCCAGGCACAAGGATTGTTAGGAAGACATGGGATCCACATAACCAAGAGAGAAAGGAGTATCTTCGCAGGCAGGCTTGCAAACCTAGTGAGAAGGGCTTTAAACTAGGTTCGTCGGGGGACAGTGACCAAAACCCTGAGGGGAGTGGGGATGTCGGATACCGGGAACAAATACAAAGAGGAAGGGGCAAGAAAGGAGGACCCGATTCAAATGGAGAAGGTAGGGCGATCAACTGGTTATCCGAGGTGTTTGTACACTAATGCGAGAAGCCTGGGCAACAAACAGGAAGAACTGGAGGCCCTGGTCCAGTCCAAGAAATAGGATTTAATTGGGGTAACAGACTTGGTGGGATGACTCGCATGACTAGAGCACTGTCATGGAAGGGTATAAATTGTTCAGGAAGAACAGGCAGGTGAAAAAAGGAGGAGGAGTTGCACTATATGTAAGAGAGCACTATGATTGCTCTGAACTCCAAGATATAGAGGGAGAAACACCTGTTGAGAGATTCTATGGGTTAAATTTAGAGATGCAAACAGCAGCAGTGATGTTGTGGTTGGTGTCTGCTACAGGCCACCGAATCAGGTGGATGAGGTAAATGACGCTTTCTTTGGACAACTGAGAGAAGCTTCCAGATTGCAGGCCCTGGATCTCGTGGGGGACTTTAATCACCCTGACATCTGTTGGGACACTAATACGGCAGTACACAGGCAATCCAGGAAGTTTTTGGAGAATGTTGGGGATAACTTCTTGGTACAACTGCTGAAGGAACTGATCAGGGGCCGTGCGCCGCTTGACGTTCTGCTCACAAACAAGGAGGGACTAATAGGGGAAGTAGAGGTGGGTGACAACCTGGGAAGCAGTGATCATGAGATGGTAGATTTCAGGATCCTGACCAAAGGAAGAAAAGAGAGTAGTAAAATACACACCTTGGACTTCAGAAAAGCAGATTTGGGATCCCTCAGAGACCTGATGGGCAGAATCCCCCGGGATGCTAACATGAAGGAGAAAGGAGTCCAGGACAGCTGGCAGTATTTTAAAGAAGCCTTATTGAAGGCACAGAAAGAAACCATCCCGATGCGTAGCAAGAGAGGCAAACATGATAGGAGACCGGATTGGCTTACAGGGGAAATCCTTGGTGAACTTAAGCACAAAGAAGAAGCTTACAAAAAGTGGAAACTTGGACAAACGACCAGCGAGAGGTTTAAATGTATAGCTTGAGAATGGTAGGGGGTTATCAGGAAGGCAAAAGCGCAAGTGGAATTGCAACTGGCAAAGGATGTGAAGGATACAAGAAAGGTTTCTACAAGCATGTTAAGAAGAAGGTGATCAGAGAGGGTGTGGGGCCCCTACTGGATGAAGGAGGTAACCTAGTGACAGATGATGTGGGAAAAGCTGAAGTACTCAATGCTTTCCTTGCCTCTGTATTCACGGACATGGTCGGCTCCCAGATTATTGCACTAAGTGACTTAAGATGGGATGAAGATGGACAGCCCTTAGTGCCGTGGTCACCAACCAGTAGATCGTGATCTACCGGTAGATCTCAGGGGCTCTAAGAGTAGCTCTTGAGCCCTCTCTGAACCTTGCACCTGCGCAGTACATTTACATTAGATTTCCTCATGCAATATAGGCGGGGCTTCAAGGAAGGGGTGGGGCAGTAGATCTTCGCCTGTTCTGAGACTTAAAAAGTGATCTTGTGTGTAAAAAGGTTGTAGACCACTGCCTTAGTGGGTAAAGAACAAGATAGGAACTATTTAGAAAAGCTAAACGTACACAAATCCATGGGTTCGGACTTAATGCATCCCAGGGTACTGAGGGAGTTGGCAAATGTCATTGAGGAGCCTTCGGCCATTATCTTTGAAAAGTCGTGGAGATTGGGAGAAATCCCGGATGATTGGAAAAAGGCAAATGTAGTGCCCATCTTCAAAAAAGGGAAGGAGGACGATCCAGGGAACTATAGGCCGGTCAGTCTTCCCTCGGTTCCTGGAAAAATCATGGAAGGGATCCTTAAGGAATCCATTTTGAGGCACTTGGAAGAGAAGAAAGTGATTAGGAATAGTCAGCATGGATTCACAAAGGTCAAGTCGTGCCTGACCAATCTGATTAGCTTCTATGATGAGGTAACTGACTCTGTGGGCATGGGGAAGTCAGTGGATGTTATATACCTTGACTTTAGCAAGGCTTTTGATACGGTCTCCCACAATATTCTTGCCAGCAAGTTAAGGGAATGTGGATTGTATAAATGGACAGTAAGATGGATAGAAAGCTGGCTAGAAGGCTGGGCCCAGCGGGTAGTGATCAATGGCTCAATGTCAGGATGGCGGTCGGTTTCTAACGGAGTGCCCCAAGGTTCGGTTCTAGGACCGGTTTTGTTCAGTATCCTTGTTAATGACCTGGATGAGGGGATGGATTGCACCCTCAGCAAGTTCGCAGATGACACTAAGCTAGGGGGAGAGGTAGATACGGTTGAGGGAAGAGATAGGGTCCAGAGTGACTTAGACAAATTGGAGGATTGGGCCACAAGAAATCTGATGAGGTTCAACAAGGACAAGTGCAGAGTCCTGTCCTTGGGACGGAAGAATCCCAAGCATTGGTACAGGCTGGGGACCAACCAGCTAAGTAGTAGTTCTGCAGAAAAGGACCTGGGGGGGTTACAGTGGATGAGAAGCTGGATATGAGTCAACAGTGTGCCCTTGTAGCCAAGAAGGCTAATGGCATATTAGGTTGCATTAAGAGGAGCATTGCTAGCAGATGCAGAGACGTGATTATTCCCCTTTATTCGGCTCTTGACTATCTGGAGTATTGTGTCCAGTTCTGGGCCCCCACTACAAAAAGGATGTGGACGCATTGGAGAGGGTCCAGCGGAGGGCAACCAAAATGATTAGGGGGCTGGAGCATATGACCTATGAGGAGTGGCTGAGAGGGTTGGGTCTGCTTAGTCTGCAGAAGCAAAGAGTGAGGGGGGGATTTGATAGCAGCCTTCAACTTCCTGAAGGGAGCTTCCGAAGAGTATGGAGAAAGGCTGTTATCAGTAGTGATGGATGGCAGAACAAGGAGCAATCGTCTCAAGTTGTGGTGGGAGAGGTTCAGGTTGGGTATTAGGAAAAACTATTTCACTAGGAGGGTGGTGAAGCACTGGAATGGGTTCCCTAGGGTAGTAGTGGAGTCTCCATCCCTAGAGGTGTTTAAGTCTCGGCTTGACAAAGCCCTGGCCGGGTTGATTTAGTTGGGATTGGTTCTGCCTGGAGCAGGGAGCTGGACTTGATGACCTTCTGAGGTCTCTTCCAGTTCTATGATTCTACCCTGGCCCAAACTGCCTGTTCAAGCACCGAAAAGAAGATATCCTCCAGCTCCTCCACCTGGAGATTTAGGTTGGTAGCCATCTTCACAAGGAATTCCTGGTGAACCCTAGCCTCATCCCAGAGAACCACTGGAGGAAACCCCACAATGGCTTCATCAGGAGAGGAAAAGGAAAAAGCCCGTAGCAGGGGGCCTCTTTGGAACCCAGGAAGGCAGAAGGCTGTCCCCCTAACTCTTATTCCACCTGCAGGGTAGCAGCCCTCGATACATCCAGAGCAGCCCATGCACACAGGCAGCTGGGACCCCTATGAACTCGAGTTGTTTGGCAGCGGCAGCAGCTCCTATCCATGGGGGGAGGAGGGAAAGCTCCCCACTGGGACCCCTGCGGACAGGGGGCTGCTTCGCAGTAGCCTCCCTTATCTTCTCCTGCTGCCTCTGCAAATACAGGGGCAGGCAGCACCACTGAGACAGTTCTGGGGGGGGGGGGGGGGGAGAGATAGGCTTTTAAGTCATTTCCTGCCAGCACCAGCTCTTGTTTCCCCTCCCCCTTTCTGCCTCTCAGAAGCAGCAAGGGTGAGGCAGGGGGAAGAAAGCAAGTAAACAATACTCCAGTTGACTACTCTCTAACATCCCTAATGACTACAGCTGTGAGATGGACAAAATATAGCCAGACTGCGCAGGGAAGATCTGGACACTGCAGAACACGTTTTGGGGGTAAAACCCAGGATGAGGAGTTTGTTGGATCTTGCTGCAGATGGTACCAGTCACACTATCCATTGGCATGGACTACATGGCAGTATTATAAAACTCTCCCCATCAAAATGTTACTTTTCTATTGAGTGGGCTGGAAAAAGCTGAACATGTGCAATAACATGGGCAGAAGGCAGGCCAAAGCCACAGCCCAACCTACAGGCGGAACCAGAGCCAAAGTCAGAGCTGGAGTGGGACTTATCTGGGTCTGCCTCCAGCTCTGGCTTAACTATGCCAGAAACAAGCCAGAACTAGGCAAGAAGAGTTTGGCCATAATTGGACCTAACCCAGGACACAATCTGGGACATAACCATGTGACAACATGGACCAGAAGTAGGACTGGAACTGGGTAAGAGCTGGAGTAGAATTAGGACCAGAACTAGGTGAAAATCTGGTCCAAGACCAGGCTAAAATCTGAGCCCAAACTTCCAGAATCTGGCCAGACCTGAAGACAGAGCCAATCCAAACTGGGTGACAAATAGACCATGAGCAAGGCAAGAACCAGGCCAGACTCTTATCCAGAACTGAGCCAAAATTTGGGCCAGAGTCTTGGTCAGAACCAGGCCAAACCCAGACCAGAACCTGGATAAGAACCAGCTCCACACTGGACTAGGCCCAGACCGAAACTCAGATAATTCAGTAAGCCAAATGGGGGGGAAGGGAAGGGGGGGCGCACTACTTCTTCCCTCCTCCCCAGCAAACAAAGGCAGGAGGTACAAAGAGATCTTAACTTACCCCATACCAGAAGAGGCACGTTGGAGGGATGCCCAGTAATAACTTGTACCCTGCATGACCCAGCTAAACCCCAAGATAGAAGGCCCATCTTCAATCTCTATATTCCATTCCACCCAGAATGATTAGGACAGTCTTCAGGTTAATGATTCCTTCATTTTTGGCTGCTTTTTCACACCCTCCATGAACAGTTTCCAAATTGGTGAGGGACTTAGGGTGCCTCTCTGTCCCTCGAGACACCCTGGGGATTGGGAGTTTCAGACATGCTGAGCCCCCTCCCGGTTAACGTTGATGGGAGATTCAGGCACTCAGCACCTTGGAAGAGACAGACACAGAGGAGCTGAAGCTGGAAATGCACCAAATGGAAGCATTCAAACCCTTGGCTGCTCTAGTGCTCAACCTTTTCTTTTAAATCCAAGATATCCCAGTTTTATTATTTGAGTAAACTGCTGTAAGAAGTTTTGTTTAGTGTTAACTTTAGAACACTGCTTCCTAAAAACAAGTTCACTTGTGAGCTTAGGCGGACTGGGTTTGTAATCTGCTAAACAGAGAAGTTTCACTCAAGGGTTTAGACTTATTCAGAAAAACATGGATACACTCTAGCTGTATTTTTATTGCATCAGAGAGAACAGGCTGCATAAAGGCCTAAACGGTTACAGTACACGATGGCAGATGGTTTTGCCTACAAGGGTGAAGATCAGACTTGGAAGCACACAGAAGTTTACAACCATAGCACAGAAATGTCAATCCTTGACCAGATGCACGAGAGAGAAAGTAGCAAAGGCTTTGGGGCAGGTAGCATCAGTAACTCCCAGGAGGACATGTACATCACCACTGCAATTAAAGTGCAATCAACTTCTCTTTACTTGAGACAGGTTAGAATCCTCCTTTATGCCTTTTTCTCCTGGGCATAGAGGTAGCTGCTTAGGATTGACCAGGATATTCTCAGATGTTCACTGAAAGAAACTACAGAAGTGACAGCTACATAGCAACAGAAAGCCCATAGGGACTAAATTAGGAAAATCCCCATGTACAGTTTAGAGCAATGGAGCCACTTAGTCTCGGAGCAAGTGGGAAGCAAACCCCCCCCCCCCCCCCCAAAAAAACCCCCCAGAGATGAGGGATCAGAGCTGGCAACAGCAACTTGTATGTATCTACCTCATGTATGTTCACATTCATGCCTCTGCTTTCAGCAACTGAACTCCATGCCACCTTACAGCACAGAAACACTTTATTGTTGGTTACAACAGATCAGCAGGCCTTAATGCAAACTATTTCCATTCAAAGTGTTCCAATTAGTTTAAGAAGTAGATTGGAGTTTTAGCTAAGTAACTCCTACTCATATCAATGGGAAGCCATGGGCTTTAAACATCACTCAAGACATTTAAATGCAAGGCTGAAAATGTACCCTGAAACTGGGTTTGGGGGACAGAACTATGTCAACACAGCTCACTCGCTGTAAAATGACACACACTGTGGAAGATATAAAGGGGAAGGGGCTCATACAAGTCAGCTTCAGCTGATCAATACTGCAAAGCCAGAATTGATCAGTATGGGTTCAAGTTGCATACAAGAGGTTCTATTTAGGGTCCACTTCCACTCTAAGGAGTGACTATGGAAGAACAGACATCAGGGGATTTCCTTAATTATCGATCAGTTGCCAAGAAACAGCTCTTGGTTTACAAGGAGAGAGTTTTTTTTTTTTTTAAATGAGCACCCCTTCACACTGGGATCTTTCCCTCCTACAAATGATCATTAATGCTGATAGTTCTAGTTAAGTATACTCTCTTGGCACAACCCCCTTGGAAGTTATGCATATCTAACAAAATTTCAAACCCAGGGCCAATTAGGTCTGTGGACGCATAAGGAAATCAAACCAGCACACTCTCGGCTCTCGAGAGAAAGCAGAAATTTAACATATCTAACAGCTCAAGTTGGTCGTCATGTATACACTACAACCAAGTTAGGCAAAAAGGGGGCCACTTCTCAGAGTAGTATCTTAGAGCAGGAAGAAGTACTTTGCTTTCCAAGGGAGAAAGAGAGAAAATTAAGCAAGCCATGTTTCCCAACAAGATTGAAGTGAAGAATGACATCCCCAGGAGGCACTTATCTGACTTACAGGCCCTAACACAGCAACACTTGTTTCTCTAACAGAAGTGAGATTCATGATTAGGAAGGCCAGAAATTGCACAGGCTTTGATATCAGGAATTCCCTAAAGCTTTTCAGTTTTATTTGTTCACAATCAAATTCAGACCCTCTGTAGCCTTTCTGCAATTGGTCACTGAAAAGTGCTCCCTCCCTGCTTTTATGGCTGTAAAAGGTGGTAGAAACATGAAAGGAGAGAACACCTGGTACTATCTGTAGCACTCTAAAGAGGGAGCAATTTTAAAATAAATTAGTGATCCAAGCTGACAGGCAAAGGGTTAATTATTTGGGATTTCAAGCAAGTTTTAAAAATCATTAGAGCAAAAGCTGTGCGCCACATTCACTCCTGGAATCCACCAATCTGGAGGAGCACAGAAACCTTCAATTATGTACAAACGTTTCATCTTAAGAGGCCTTCTGCAAATGATTGGATTAAAGCAAGTGAAGAATCTGTACTAGACAGTAGGGCTGTACATGAATGTAGTGATGCTTTACTTGATCTTTGGGGTGGAAGCTAGGGCCTTGATCCTGTTTTAGTTCAGTTACTGTTTCTAAATGAGCTATATTATGAAGCCTTCTCCCCTCCCAAGTAAGGGATGGGCACAGACTTCGCTCAGCATTCTATCATTCTAGATGCAGGAGTTCTGCCAAGATGTTTAAAGCCTGAAGGGTGTCTGTATAGGGAAGAGGGTGGGTAACAAAGTTATTTCTGAAGAAAGCAGCAGGAACCAGTGACATCCCTGTCAGAAGGCAGGTGGCTTTGGCTAGGATATGCTGATGCTTCTAGCTGGGCTGGTACACGAGATACATTACATGACAGTCAAGTGCTGTGGTTGACAGTAAACATTCTGCTTGCCCCAATGCCCAAATGCAATCTCCCGTTCATCCTCTTGCGTCAAAGTTCAAAGACCGTTGAAGGAAAGGCCATCTGCTCCACTGTG